>NC_057742.1:43020893-43065819 GCF_004010195.1 Chiloscyllium plagiosum
CCAGCCCGGCACTGCCTTCCTGACCTGTAGTCTTCTTCTTGACCTCTCCGCCTCCATCCTACTCCGACCTATCACCCTCACCTTGACCTCTTTCCACCTATCACATTTCCAACGCCCCTCCTCCAAGTCCCTCCTCCCTACCTTTTATCTTCTCCTGCTGAACACTCTCTGCTCATTCCTGAAGAAGGGCCTGTGCCCGAAACGTCGAATCTCCTGTTCCCTGGATGCTGCCTGACCTGCTGTGCTGTTCCAGCAATAAAGTTTCAACTTTGATCTCCAGCATCTGCAGACCTCACTTTCTCCTCAATGTCTGAGAACAAACTTGCCAGCTCAGTGAGCAAGTCAACAACCTCATCCACAACCTGAGCTACAAATTCCCATGAATACTGTGATCAGGGATTGTCTCATGACTCTGCATCTAAACTAGAGAACGTTCGCACGGACATATTTCCTGACTTCTGTTGCCACAGATGAGTCCAAAACAAGTTTCTGCTCCTCCCTGAGCATCATATTTACTACTTTTCCTTTCTGGAAACTTCAATACGAGGGTTGGAAAGATCTCCCAATTCTGGAAAGGTTAGGAATGCTTAGCATGGCTTTGTACCTGGGAAATTATGTCTCACAAACATTATTGAGATTCTTGAAGAGGTGACCATGAAGATACATGAAGGCAGAGCAGTAGACATTGTTTACATGGGTTTTAGCAATGTCTTTGCCAAGGTTCCGCATGGTGGACTGGTTAGGAATGTTCAACCACATGGGGTCTGTGGAGACCCAGCCAACTGGATACAAAATTGGTTTGATTGTAGGAGACAGGGTGGTGGTAAAGGGATTTGGTTAAGACTGGAGACCTGCACCTAGCAGTGTGCTGCAAGGATCAGTGTTGGGTCTACCGTTGTTTGTCATTTATATAAATGATTTGTATGTGAATATAGGAGATGCGGTGAGTAGGTTTGTAGATAACACCAAAATTGATGATATAGTGAACTGTAAACAATGTTATCTAAGTATTCAATGTGATCTTGATAAGCTGGTCTGGTGGGCCGATAAATAGCAGATGGAGTTTGACTTAGATAAATGTGAGGAGTTCCATTTTGCTCCGATAAACCAGGGTAGGTTTACACAGTTTCAGGCAGGGCCTTTGTCTTTAGGTGAGGGGGAAATATTTAAAACTGAACACGACCTGCAATCTTTTCACACAGAAGTTGGTGCGTGTGTGGAACGAGCTCCCAGAGGAGGTGGTGGAGACAGGTACAGTTACAACGTTTAAAAGGCATCCAGATGGGGACATGGATGGGAAAGGTTCAGAGTGACATGGGCCAAACGCTGTCAAATGGGACTGCTGCACTTTATGAAATCTGGTCGGCATGGGCAAGTTAGTCTGAAGAGTCTGTGTACGTGCTGTATAACTCTGTAATCTATCATCCAGATACTGACAGACAAACTCGTGGAAACAATGTATAAGGTTCCAACAACTGAATACAATAATCTAAATGTAGTCTGACCAATAATTTGCCGGGGTGTAGTATTACTCCCGTGCTTTCATGTTCTATCCCTGTGTTTATAAACCCAACGATCCGATAAGCCTTATTACCTGCTCTTGCCACTTGCCGGATAATCTTCATAGAATTATGCACATGGTCCCCTCAGTCCCTCAGCTCCTGTATTCCCCTCAAAATTGTAACATTGAGCCTGTGGTTTCTGTCTGTATTTATTGGACCAAAATGCACTGCCTCACATTTCTCAGCATTGACATTCATTTGCCAGGTATCTGTGCATTTTGACCAACTTGTCGTGGACCAATGGAGTTGATCGGTTTTGATAAGTTCCTGAATAAGAAAGCATTGGAGCAATATGGGCCTTAATATGGCAGGTGGAACTGGTTTAGTTTGGGAACATGGTCAGCATGGGCTGGGTGGGCCGAAGGGTCTGTTTCCATACTGCATGACTCTATTCTCACAATTCACAATTCTCCCTATCGCGGTATCATCGACACATTTAGAGACTTTACAACAACACCCATCTCTCAATCAGATGAGACAAGGGTCTGAATACCAATCCCTGGAAAACACTCATTTCATCTTGTTTACAAACTGGAAAATGCTCACCTACAGCTCCACCCTGTATCTTCTCATTTCGCCAACTTTTATTCCGTGCTGCCGAGGACTCAATCCCAGACATTTCTAATTTGGGAACCATCCTGCTGTGTGGCATCAAATGCTATTTGAAAGTTCAACATACAACATCCACAGGAGTACTCTCATTCTCTGCCTGTGTCACCTCATTAAAGAACTTAGTTTTTCGTTCAAACATGACCTACTCTTGGCAAAGCCATGTTATCTGACTGGTATTAACTTATTTTTATCCAGTTAAAAATCACACAATACCAGGTTACAATCCAACAGATTTAATTGGAAGCACACTAGCTTTCGGAGCAATGCTCCTTCATCAGGTGATAGTGGAGGGCTCAATCCTAACACAGAATTTATAGCAAACATTTACAGTGTGATGTAACTGAAATTATACATTGAAAAATTGATTGCCTGTTAAGCCTTTTATCTGTTAGAATACCATGATAGTTTCACTTCTTTCATGTGTAAATGGGTCTTTGTCTGTCTGTGTGTGTGTGTCTGTCTGAGGTGGGGGTTGTGAGTGTGAGAAAGTGTATGTGTCTTAAGTCTGTGAGGGGGTGCATGTATGAGTGTGGGAATGTGCGTGTCTGTAAGGGTGTGTGAGTGTCTGTGTGCGCATCTGTGTATATGTGTGTCCGTGTGTATGTGTGTATAGGAGTGTCTGTGTGTGTGTATGTAGGAGTATCTGTGTGTGTGTATAGTGCAATGGTTGTCACCTGTAGTGTGACATGAACCCAAGGTCCCGGTTGAGGCCCTCCCTATAGGTACCGAACATAGCTATCAGCCTCTGCTCAGCCACTTTTCGCTGCTGCCTGTCCCAAAGTCCACCTTGGAGGATGGTCATCCAAAGGTCCGAGGTCGAATGTCCTGGACCGCTGAAGTGTTCCCCAACTGGGAGGGAACCCTCCTGTCTGTTGATTGTTGTGTGGTGCCCATTCATCCGTTGCTGTAGCCTTTGCTTGGTTTCCCCAATGCACCATGCCTCCGGGCATCCTTGCCTGCAACGTATAAGATAGACAGCGTTGGCTGAGTCACATGAGTACCTGCCACGTACAAGGTGGGAGGTGTTCAGTGTGTATCCAGTGTATATCCAATGTGTATTCACCTATGTCTGTATAGTATTCTCTCTCAGTTATCCCACTATTAATGCCAAGCTAACACGTATATCGCGTGCTGTATTAACCTTTGCCCCTTTCTTAAACAATGGCGTCACATTTGCAATCCTCCAGTTCCCTGGCACTAACCCTGTGTTCAGAGAAGCCTGGAGAATTTCATTCAATGGCACCAAAATTTGCTCCCTTCATTCCTTCAGCAATCCAGGCTGTATCCCGCCAGATTGAAGATCTCATAGGCGAGCAAATTCTGGAAAGATGCAGATGTAGCAGGGTTGTTGTTATGGGTGATTTCAACTTTCTAAATATTGACTGGAACCTCCTAAGTGCCGATGGTTTGGATGATGCCATTTTTGTCAGGTGGTTCAGGAGGGTTTCCTTACTCAGTACGCAGCCAGGCCGACAAGGGGAGAGGCCATTTTGGATTTGGTGCGCGGCAACAAGCCAGGACGGGTGTCAGATCTCGCGGTGGGAGAGCAATTTGGTGAAAGTGATCAAGCTGCCTCACATGTAGCATAGACTTGGAGAGTGAAAGGTGTAGTTACCGAGGGAAGATATTTAACTGGGGAAAAGGAAATTATGACACTATCAGACAGGAGTTGGGAAGTACAGACTGGGAGCAAATGTTCCACAGAAAGGACACAGCAGACATGTGGAGACTATTTAAGGAGCAATTGTTGCGAGTGATGCACAAATTTGTTCCTCTGAGACTGGTAAGAAGGGGTAAGATTAAGGAACCTTGGATGATGAGAACAGAGGAACTTCTCGTCAAAAGGAGGAAGGCAGCTTACGTAAGGTGGAGGAAGCAAGGATTTAGCACAGCTTTAGAGGATTACAGGCTTACTAGAGAGGAGCTCATAAATGGACTGAGGAGAATCAGGAGGGGGCACGTAAAAGGCTTGGCAAGGAGTATTAGGGAGAACCCAAAGGCGTTTTGCTCATATGTGAGGAATAAGAGAATGATCAGGGAGAAGGTAGGGCTGATCAGGGATAGCATAGGGAACTTGTGTGTGGAGTCTGAGAAGATAGAGGAAGCCCTCAATGAGTTTTTTGCTTCAGTTTTCACCAAGGAAAAGGAACTTGTTGTAAATGAAAACTTAGAGGAGCTGGGATACAGGTTTGATCAGATCAAGATTGATGAAGTTGATGTGGTAGAAATTTTGAAAACATTAAGATTGATAAGTCCCCAGGGCCAGAGCAGATTTATCCCAGGCTGTTCCGGGAAGCGAGAAAGGAGGTTGCAAAGCTGCTGGCGAGGTTATTTGCCTCCTCACTCTCCATGGGAGTCATGCCGGAAGATTGGAAGGAGGCAAATGCTGTTCCTCTTTTCAAGAAGGGTAATAGGGAAATCTCTGGAAATTATAGACCAGTCAGTCTTATGTCTGTGGTCAGCAAAGTTTTGGAAAGAATTCTGAGGGATAGGATTTATGAGTATTTGGAAAAGCATAGTGTGATTAAAAGCAGTCAGCATGATTTTGTGAGGGGCAGGTCATATCTCGCAAATCTAATTGAGTTCTTTGAGGAAGTGTCAAGACAGGTCAACGACGTTGAGCAGTGGATGTGGTGTACATGGACTTCAGCAAGGCATTTGATAGGGTTCCCCATGGTAGGCTCATTCATAAAGTCAGGAAGTATGGGATACAGGGAGATTTGGCTATCTGGATTCAGAATTGGTTGGCTGACAGAAGGCAGAAAGTGAGGACTGCAGATGCTGGAGATCAGAACTTAAAAATGTGTTGCTGGAAAAGCGCAGCAGGTCAGGCAGCATCAAAGGAGAAGGAGAATCGACGTTTCGGGCATAAGCCCTTCTTCAGGAATGAGGAACCCCTCCCCCCACCTTTTCTCAGTCCCAACCCTCAGACTCAGCACCGCCTTCTTGACCTGCAATCTTCTTCCCGACCTCTCCACCCCACCCCCTCTCCGACCTATTACCCTCACCTTAACCTCTTTCCACCTATTGCATTCCCAATGCCCCTCCCCCAAGTCCCTCCTCCCCTACCTTTTATCTTAGCCTGCTTGGTACAACCCTCCTCATTCCTGAAGAAGGGCTTATGCCCGGAACATCGATTCTCCTTCTCTTTGATGCTGCCTGGCAGAAGGCAGAGAGTGGTTGTAGATGGAAAGTATTCTGCCTGGAGGTCACTGTTGAGTGGGGTCCCGCAGGGCTCTGTTCTTGGGCCTCTGCTCTTTGCAGTTTTTTAAAAGTGACTTGGATGAGGAGGTTGAGGGGTGGTTTAGTAAATTTGTAGATGACACAAAGGTTGGAGGTGTCGTTGATAGTATAGAGGGCTCCTGCAGGCTGCAGCGCGACATAGACAGGATGGAGAGCTGGGCTGAGAAATGGCAGATGGAGTTCAATCTGGATAAATGTGAATTGATGCATTTTGGAAGGTCAAACTCGAATGCTGAATATAGGATTAAAGACAGGATTTTTGGCAGTGTGGAGGAACAGAGGATTCTGGGTGTGCAGGTACATACCACCCAAGTGGATAGGGTTGTTAAGAAAGCATATGGTGGTTTGGCTTTCATTAACAGGGGCATCAAGTTTAAGAGCCACAAGGTTTAGCTTCAGCTCTACAAGTCCCTGGTGAGACCACACTTGGAATATTGTGTCCAGTTCTGGTCGCCCTACTATATGAAAGATATAGAGGCTTTGGAGAGGGTGCAAAGAAGGTTTACCAGGATGCTGCCTGGACTGGAGGGCTTGCCCTATGAAGAAAGGTTGAATAAGTTCAGACTTTTCTCTCTGGAGAGAAGGAGGAAGAGAGGTGACCTGATCAAGGTGTACAAAGTAATGAGAGGAATAGATAGAGTCAATAGCCACAGACTTTTCCCCAGGGTAGGATTAACTGGTAAGAGAAATCATAATTTGAAGATATTAGGAGGAAGGTATAAAGGATACATCAGAGGTAGCTTCTTCACGCAGAGAATTGTGAATGCATGGAATGCGTTTCCAGTGGTGGTGGTGGAAGCAGAGTCATTGGGGAGCTTTAAGTGACTACTGGACATGCACATGGATAGCAGTGAGTTGAGGGGTGCGTAGGTTAACTTACTATATTTTAAATTAGGATTAAATCTCGGCACAACATCATGGGCCTTAGGGCCTGTTCTGTGCTGTACTTTTCTATGTTCTATGTTCTATCCCGGAATCTCTCTCCTGGATGCTGCAGGCTTTTTGACTCGGTAAAAACAATGACTGCATATGATGGAAACCAGATTCTGGATTAGTGGTGCTGGAAAAGCACAGCAGTTGAGGGAGCATCCGAGGAGCAGGAAAATCGACGTTTCGGGCAAAAGCCCTTCATCAGGAATACCTCCTCTACATTAGCTGTGACTATAAATCCCAGCTGCTTAACACTCACATTTTCAACAAGCCCATTGTCACCATTTAGCAATTAGTAACGAATTTAATAAAGAAAGAAGTAATGACTTCCTTTCATACTCTACCTTCTGCTTCAAGGAACATCTTTGTTGTTTGTTCAGTATGGACCCACTCTAACCTTCACTAATATTTTATTACTAAAATGTTCAGAAGACATATTACTATCTATGTTTAGCACAACCCACCATCCTCACCATATGCTTCCTCTTTGCTTTCCTTGATGTAGCCATAAACTCTCTCCTGCATTTGAGATTCTCTTTCTGATTTCTATTGCTATTTTCTATTCTGGTGTGCATCAAATGCCTCATCATTTTTCTTCATTCTTCATATTTATATCAACATCATTAGTCATCCAGGGAATTCTTTGCTTTGGAAAGCCAATATTAATTTCTCGTGGGTATATACCCAGCTTGTACCCTTTTCAACTCTCTTTTGGAAGTCTCCCATTTGACGAACCATCAAAGATATCATCCTTCCTCCCCACAATAACTGATGCCACAGCAGCCCTTCCACATTTGCATACAGGATTGTCCTCTTGTAGATCCTGTACCTCAGAATGGGAAGTTGCTATTCTTGTCCTTCTCTGGACCAGGCCTCCATGATGGTAACTGCATCACAGTTCCATGTATAAATTCAAGCCCTTAGCATATTTCTATTAACCGTAATGCAGCTGCCAGTAAAGGAGAGGCTATCCAGCCTTGTCTGACACACGTGGGACCACATGGCTGAAATGGATCTTGTTTGGTTCATTTTCTCTATGATTCTATGTTTCTTTTCAACAAATGCACTGAGATACCTGCTCCTGTTGGAATCATTAAGGCTCCCGCCAACAGCACTAGAAACTTCAGGTTTTCTTTTTGCTTCAGCCTATAAAAGTCTGGGTTTTAAAGTCAGTGTAAATCTTGAAATTACATTAAAACTCATCTGTTTTCTTCCTATTTCATACAATAAAACACATGCAACTCAATGGAACAGGTAAACTTGACAAAAATGATGAGAGGTTTAGAGTGAATAGCCAGAGACTTTATCCAATGGTGGAAATGGCTATCACAAGAGGGCATAATTTTAAAGTGATTGCAGGAAGGTTTAGGGGAGATGTCAAAGGTCTATTCTTTACATAGAAAGTGGTGGGTGCATGGAATGCTCGAACAGCAGTGGTAGTAGAGTCATGTACATTCGGGACACTTAAAGGACTCTCGGATAGGCGCATGGATATTAGTACAATGTAGGTAAGCCAGTAGTTTGATCTTAGAGTAGAATAAAGTGTCAGCACAACATCGAGGGCTGAAGGGTCTTTACCATGCTATACTGTTCCATGTTCTATGTAAATCCACAGGGATCTGGTAATCGATAGCCCAAAGCACATGAAGAAGTGACTGTATAAATCATGAATACATTGATGTTCATTTTCGAATATCTATTGACTCTGAAACAGTTCTTACATTTTAGAGCATCGATAATGTATCTGCATTATTTAACAAGCATAGAGAGTGACAGTACAAAGTTAGAGATCTTACAGAATGACAGCTGTAGTGGAGAAACTATCAGAGTCTATGATAAAACATTTGAGATGGAAGACAATGGCAGGATTGGAGAGAGTCAGGATGATTTACAAAGAGGAAATCATGCTTGACAAATCCACAGAAATTATTTGTGTCAGGGAAAAACGTAGATTTGGTTTATTGGTACTGTTAGAAGACTTTCAACAAAGTCAAAACTAAGACATTATTTGACTAAATGTAAAGTGTATCAGATTGGGGAATTGCCCTGAGATGAATAGTGAACTGGGTTGGCTGACAGAGAACAAAGAAGAATTGCTTCAGTGTAGGGATTGCAAGTGAAACCAAATCAGACTCACTGTCACTGGATTCACAAAACACTAAAATTATATTGTTCAGTCATCTTTGAAATTGCCTGCATTTTCCCACCAGAATTTATAAAGATTTTGGACACCAGATTTATAAGTTAATCAATAAGAACTAATTCTAATTTAACAGGACAAAGCTAAACAGCAAGGTAACCTAAATAATATGTACGATTAAAACCGAATCATCTGCGAAGTTATTCACTCTCTCACACAGATAGACTGATGAAAAGGCATAACTGAAGCATACATTTTTAATAGAGCCAGCCAAAAATTGGTCATTTCAATATAAAAGTTTCAATTGATGGATGTTTCATGTAATCTGCGACAATGATTTGCTCACATGCAGAAAGTAATGTGTCTAATTTTGAAGTCACTCTGCTGTGCAAACAATCCCTAAGGCTGAACAGCCTCCCCTGCTTCTATGTTCTATCTATCAATGATTTAATAGATGAAAACTTTAAAAGTCTGTTCAGCTAAGCATTGAAAATAAAACTGTAAATTCAGAATCACCACTCCAATTTCTTGGACATTCAGATTTGGAAATGCAGGATCACAATCGCTGAATTACTTGTAATGACGTGGAGTGGGCGAGTGTTCGCAGGAGAAAATCGATTGTAATACAAAGGTGGAAGACTCATTAATGTTCCTTGTACTTTCCAAATAAATTCTTTCACTTTTAGCGTCTAACATTGCTTTTGACCGATTTCACGCATCTCCCCATCTTCCAAGTGTTTTCTTTTTGTGAAGAAGAGTCACTTGGCTTAAAAATGTTCTTTTATGTCCACATATGCTGGCAGACTCCCTGACTTTCTCTCGCATTTCTTTTCTTGTTTTTTTCTTTATATTTTTTCTCTGTACTGATTATTGTATTGCTTGCTTTGTTCACATAAGAGCTCTTCTAATTGGGCAACTTTTTCTCTGTTGCACTCTGAAGAAGGTTAACTCAGAATACAACTCGATCTTGATCAGATGGTCCAAAGGGCTGACGACTGGAAGATCAAATGTAATTTATGTAAGTGTGAGGTGCTGCATTTTGGGGGAGGACCTTTATACTTCATAATGAGATCCTGGGATGTGTTGCTGTACCAGGAGACCTTGAATTAGACACTCCCCTGCCATAGTTCGTTGAAAGTGTAATCGCAGGGAAATAGGGTAGTGAGGAATGGTTTTGGTATGCTTGTCTTTATTGGTCAGTGCATTGAGTATAAAATTTGGGAAGTCATGTTGCAGCTGTACAGGACACTGGTGAAGTTACTTTTGGAATTCTGCTTGCAGTTCTGGTCTCCCGGCTGTAGGAAGGATGTTGTGAAACCTGAAAGGGTTCAGAAAACATAGACAACTTTGTTGGCAAGATTGGAAGGTTTGAGCGAAAGGGAGAGGCTGAGTAGGTTGGGGCTAGTTTCCTTGGAGTGTCTGAGGCTGAGGAGTGACCTTATAGGGGTTTATAAAATCATGAGGGGCATGAATAGGATAAATAGACAACGTCTTTTCCCCAGGATGGGTGAGTCCAAAACTAAAGAGCAAAGCTTTAAAGTGAGAAGAGAAATATTTAAAAGGGACCAACGGGGCAACCTTTTCAAGCAGAGGATAGTGCAAGTATGGAATAAATGAGCAGTGGAAGTGGTGGTGGCTGGTACAATTATAACATTTAAAAGGCAGTTGAATGGTGATATGAATAGGAAGTGTTTAGAGGGATATAGGCCAAGTGTTGGCAAATGGGAATAGATATATTTAGGATATCTGGTCAGCATGGATGTGTTGGACCAAAGGGTTTGTTTCTCTGCTGTACATCTCTATGGCTTGATGCCTCTAGCTTGTATCTTAAGGAAAGGCTTGAACTGAACCTGGTGCAAAGTAAAATGACTGTGGAGTGTGGGGTGGGGGGTGTGGTATGATGGTGAACATGCTAGCACTCCTTATTTATATCTGAAAATGTGTTGCTGGAAAAGTGCAGCAGGTCAGGCAGCATCCAAGGAGCAGGAGAATCGACGTTTCGGGTATGAGCCCTTCTTCAGGAATCCTGAACCATTCCTGAAGAAGGGCTCATGCCCAAAACGTCGATTCTCCTGCTCCTTGGATGCTGCCTGACCTGCTGCACTTTTCCAGCAACACATTTTCAGCTCTGATCTCCAGCATCTGCAGTCCTCACTTTCTCCTCCTTATTTATATGTTGTCTGCTTGTATCAATAAGATTTCCTTGATCAGTGCTTGATTCCGCTTGAAGGCCTAGCTACAACGTGAACAGAAAAACAATCTGATTGGAATAGTGCAGCGACCTGGAATGATGCGTGACAAACTGGACTGTATCCTACTTCAGCGGATGGATTAGACAGCCCACCAACATTGATTATGTTGCGTTTGCTGCTGCAGAACTGTGATTCTGAGGTGAGCCCACAACAGGGAGGGATTTCTGTGAACAGGAAAGGATTCACAGCCTGCATAAGTCCCAAGGTGCTGTCTGATTCTGAGTTGGCACAGTCTCAAATTGAAGGCTCCAATCTGTACTGAGGGATGGAGATGCCATCAGACACTAAGCAGAATGTGACATTGAAAGACACAAGATATCAATATAAGGGGGATTTGCTATTTCGTGATTTCAGTTTTTCCAAGCCAGCAAAGTGGCCTGAATCCTGAAAATATATGACTGTGAGACCTATTTCATGTTAAACTTTGTATAAACTTGAGGGAAGGGTATTGATCTTGAGTAATTGTCTCATCTCAGTAAAAGGATGATCTGCCATCTTGGTTTCATGCTAAACATTAGACCGTAAGACCATAAGACATTGGAGTGGAAGCAAGGCCATTTGGCCCATCGAGTCCACTCCACCATTTAATCATTTGGTCCCAGCACCAGTTCCAATGGCACCCCACAAGTTACAGACTACCAATTTGAAAATCGCTGATTAATTCCTACTCTTCCTTTCCAAATCTTTGTTTCCTGTCTACCAAAAAGTTTTCTATCCATCTCAATATATTTCCCATAATCTCTTGCACTTTCATCTTGCACAAGAAGCTCTTATGCAGGACTTTGTCAAATGCTTTCTGAAAGTCCAAATATGCCATATCGACTGGGTCCCCCTTTTCAATTCTAATTGTTACATCTTCATAGAATTCCAATAGATTTGGCAATCCTGCTTTCCCCTTCATAAATACAGAGTACAGGGTTAAAGGCAGAATTCTTGGCAGTGTGGAGGAACAGAGGGCTTTTTGGGGTCCATGTCCATAGATCCCTCAAAGTTGCCACCCAAGTTAATTGGGTTGTTACCATGGCGTATGGAGTGTGTTGGTTTTCATTAGCGGGGGATTGAGTTTGAGACCTGCAAGGTTATGCCTCAGCTCTACATTGCCCTGTTTATACCACACTTGGAGATAAAACTGTAAATTGAAACACAGTTTCTTACAGACAGGAGAGAACAACTTCCAAAGAGATTTCAGGGGGAAAGGCAGTCAGGAATCATCTGCTGAATATTGGAACGTTTCTGGACTATAGCATCTTCTGACCGCTACAGCTAAAACAAGCTAAGCAAAACCTGAACTGGGAGAATTAGCCACTCCTCTGCCATGGTTAAACTTGACACTTCAGCACCTCTAACTTTACAACCTCTCTTGAAAAAAATGGGCAAAATAATCTTTCCAAAGTGAGAGCATCATCACAATACACAGTTTGTTGACAAGCCACTCCATTTCCACAGCTGTCATTTTCATTTATTACTGGTACCTTCAGTTCTGCAATATTCCTTGAAATCAATTGACCATTCCAGTTTTGATCACTTCTTGTTCAGATGTCAACAATTATGACTGCTATATCAATCGCTATTGATCAACATTTGTTTCTATCCCTATTTTCATAGAACATTGAACATAGAAGAATACAGCGCAGTACAGGCCCTTTGGCCCTCGATGTTGCGCCGATCCAAGCCCACTTGACCATTCCAGTTTTGATCACTTCTTGTTCAGATGTCAACAATTATGACTGCGATATCAATCGCTATTGATCAACATTTGTTTCTATCCCTATTTTCCTGCTTTAAATCTCTATCCAATACGTAGCTGCTTGCTCAATGATTTGGTAACATGCTTTCTCATTATGTTGAGAATCTCTGTGCACTATCTACTTCATTCTGAACCAGTGTAAAGAATTGAGAATACTGCCTCGTTAAGATAGTTTATTCATTATTAGTTCAGTTTCATCATTGCTCTATAATGTGTTTCTTCCCACAGATTACCCTCAGAATGGCACACTTCATCTTTTCATTGCCTCCCACATTCTGCAGGAGGAACATTCAACTGCCCTAATCTCCAATTCCACTGTTCTAAATTCCCAAAGAGACTATTAAAAAAAAGAAAAAAGTTACCTTCCAATTCGATGCACAGAACTCTTTTTTTTATTAGAGGATGAGGGTGGGTGGGAGACACTCCCAAAGTAGTGTTTTGGTTAAAGTAACCACCCAAATATTTTCCTTCACTTAACCAGCAGTCCCGAATCTGCTCCTGCTCAGCATGCGCTCTGCCTATTCAAGTAAGTTTTTAAATCAGTGATTCACCTCCCCTTCAACCCCCGATCGTCGCTTCTGCCCTTCCTGCTGTTAAACAAAGGTGCAGGGCCCCTACACTCGAGCTAAGTTTTTAAATCAGTCACTTACTTTCCCAGCAGCCCCCAGTCATCACTTTGTCATAAGATTGGTGATTTTGGAAAAACTGGCCCTTGGGACCCACAGAGCTCTTATTGAATCGACCTTGTTGGTCCATATTAGTGAGGGAGGTAACTACAGTCCCTCAATTCTGCTGTTGCCAAGGAAATTGGTAAGTTTGAAAGCCTGAGCTATCTGGGGCTTAACACAATTTTACAGAGTCTCTACCACCAAAGGACCGTTTCCTTCCAGAGGGACTCCCACAGATTATTCCCACACATCCGTAAAACAGGCGATGAAATCAACAAGGGGTTTCCCTTTCCCTTGAACACATGAGTGACCTCCCCAAAATCGCTCTGATGCCTGGTCCCATTTGAGCTGGTCTGCACAGCTTGGTTCTGGAGCCCCTCACCCCAGGAGCTATTTCCCTGACCCCGCTGCTCTCTGGATTCATCTATCCAATCCACGTTTTCCCCAACTGGGACTGAAAAGGAATCCTTAACAGCCGGCCAGACGGTGTCATATGCAACATCCCCAGGGGAGGGGTTATACGTTTGGCAGCTTTGGACCAGCCACGTAAGGATGGGGATTGGCTTCTTTAATGGGTTAGGGGCCTCATCGATCATGCTGCTAACCTCAGAGGGGGACCAAGGCTTCAGGACAGCTATATCGGGGCCATTGGGTGATGGGAACGGTGGAACTAGAAGTCTCATTTGCATCAGAGGAGAACATTCCAGATGCTTTGTAACCAGTATGTCCATATGAAGAGTCAAAGAAAGTTTGTTGTGGATGACAACTCCCAGGAGTTTGACACTGTCCACTCGTTCCACCTCTGTGCTGTTGATGTGCTGTTTAAATAGATTCAAGGACCAGAATGGCCTACTTCCACTCCTATTTCCATATTTCTTCCAACATTTAACATGACAAAAACATACTCCAAGACCAGCTAGGCCACTCCCTGTAGCATACTCAAACTTCAACCATGTTCGGGAAACCTCCAAAAATATATACAACAGCAAGAGTAAACAGAAGAAGTAATTCAGTGACTAATCTATATGTATAGCACAAACCTTTTAAATAGCACTGCTGAGGGGGTCCTTCATTGCTTTCAAAATCATGTTCAATGTATGAGATTGTGGCAGGCCATTCTCTGTGGTGGGGACTTGGAAGAAAATGGCAGCTCTGGGCTTAAGTCAGAATTGTTCAGTGATTTGTGCATTACCATCTTTGACACTACCAAGAGGAGTTTGTACTTGTGTAGTGTCTTTAATGTAACACAATACCCAATGTGCCTCACTTTGATGATAATTATCATGAATTCCAATATTTTTCTGTTAGCTTGGAGCCTGAAAATGCACAGTGAATGTTTATATTGATAACTAAGATATTTCTCATTTTTACCCAACTAGCTCTTGGAAATTTTAGGACCAGGCGAAGTGTCTGTCATCTTTTTAAACATGTTAGTTGGCCACAATAAAGATGTCAAGTTTTTTTTAGCACACAGCTATATCGCCTTTCAAATAAAACTCAGTATCTCTCAAACATGATGAACTAATTACTGTGTTTTTCATGAGTGAAGGAAAGAACTTTTATGACTTCTGAAGCCTAACAAAAATAACAAAAAGTGACACCAAACACACACACAGAAATACAGACATAAAGTTCACCATCAAGGTGTCAAGTACAAAAATCATCAATAACAGCCATAACAAAATCCACAGAGTCCCTGAGGAGTTAGGTTTTAACCCAAGATTACAGTTGTTTAATTGATGATTTATATCGTCAGCAGTGGGAAAATTTGTAAATATCCTCAAGTTCTCAGTGAATGGGTGAATCTCCAATTTGTGCTGTTCATTCCAAGAGAAAGAGAAACAGAGAAAAAAGGAGAGAGGAAACCTTCCAGTTCTGCTCTTATCATTCAATTTTCTTCTCTTTTCTCCGCTGTATCCATCATATGATGTCTGAAATAATGTCCCTTTGTATATTCCTTTGTGTAGCTACATTGTTTTTATTTCAAGCTGAATAATTTCATAGTCACTTTCACTCTAATGTGTGAAACTTCTGGAAAGTTGTAAATAAAACAGTAAATACAAATACAAATAATTGGTTTCAGATATTTTGATGACATGTGACATGTAATTTCAGTTCAGATTTGATCTTGTTTATCGATGGTTTAATTAACTGGCCCAACCTTTGACCAGGTGATCACTGCAGTCATCTTTGTTATTGAAAACGATTTCAGTCTATAGAAGGTCCCAGGTATTAGAATCACATATTGGAAGTCAAAATTTGGTTGTCCATCCTTACCACAAACACAGAATATGTTTAATTATTGGACACTTTCCAAATATACTTTCTAGCCTTTCTATGAGCAAGGCTTGCATTCAATTTATGTTCAGTAAATTTATGCAGACTCAAACAACAGAAATTGGAAATGCAAACATATGAGTCACTTTAATGGTCTGATGCATTGCAATGACATATAGTTTTGATAATGAGCTTCTCATTAAAATATATTATATGATTTAAATTACAAATTATTATGTTGCATGTAAATGGATCAAAATCCAAAAAGATAAGCTTCAACAGAACAGGCTAAACATGCTGGAATGAATGTTGGGATCTTAAGTATTTTGGTAAGGATGTGAAAGTAATATTACTGAATGCATTATGTTGTGTTGCATTTTGTAGCCTTCAGGAAAAGGAACAATTGTAATAAAAAGATTACTACAATTCATAAGGATATTTTCTTTTGAATAAATACATGAGTTGGCAAAGAAAAGAATGCCTCGAAATCAAAAATGAGATTAGAAGGTTTATGTGTCAGCTAATGTTTTGTCGTCATGTTCAGTTCACAGCCTGTTATATGTTTCCATTTTAAAATGCTATTCATTTCTATTAAAATTAAAGACCAGAAGTGAGGATATTAATTCATGATTGCAGTTTTCTATTCCATGCATAACTCTTCAGATACTGACACAGTTCATATTCATATCCTGAAAGACCAGGACATCATTCAGGCTTGAGCTAATCAATGTCAAATAACATTCAAACCACATAAGTGTCAGATAATGATGATCAAGAGATAATCTGACCAATCCCTTGACTTTCATTAACATTACTATCACTGAGTCCTCTATTATCACCATCCTGGAAGTAATCACTGACAAGAAAATGAACTGGACTAGGCATATAAATACAGGAACAGGACAGGAGCTTGGAATTCTGCAGTGAGTAGCTTGTCTCCTAACTCCCCAAAGTCTGTCCACCATTTACAATGTTTAAGGCAGACCTCTGATGGAATACTTTCCACTTGTTTGATAAGTGCAGTTCCAACAACAATCTAGAAGCTCAACTCTATCCTGGATGAAGCAACCTACTCACTCACTGCAACTACCTTAAGCATTCAATCCTCACAAAGGCAGCAGTGTGTTCCATACCCAGGATACACTGCAGCAACTCACTAAGGATCCTTCAGCAGCAGCTTCCAAACCTGTGCTCCATATTGCATAGAAGAAAATAAGTATCAGATGTGTGGGAATATTACCACCTACACAATTGTATTGTCATTCCAACTTTGCACAATATTACCCTGTCTTCACTATGCCTGTGTCAAAGCCTGGAACTCCCTATCTAACATCACTTTGGGTTCATTTCAAGCAGAAAGTGGCTCACCACTACTTTATTAATGCTAATTAGGATTGTGCATTAAACACTGACCATGCCATCAATGGTCACACCCAAAGAAACACCAAGAAATGTTTCAAAAACTGCTATGTGATGTGAATAATATGGGATGAATACACAACTAATTATTTGTCTGTCAAACGTTTGAAAATCTTTTAATAGTACTGAAAACAAATTCAATTATTTCGTACATTTTTGCAATTATCTGAATTCTGAAATCCCTTTCCAACTAATACAAAAGTTCTCCATGTTTGGGGCATTATGTAAATGACGTAAACCAAGTTAATTCACACCTAAACAATTGTTGACTGAAGGATTCATTTGACCAGTATGATAGGTATTAATCATTGAGGAGAAAGTGAGGACTGCAGGTGCTGGAGATCAGAGCTGAAAATGTGTTGCTGGAAAAGCGCAGCAGGTCAGGCAGCATCCAAGGAACAGGAGAATCGACGTTTCGGGCATAAACTTATGCCCGAAACATCGATTCTCCTATTCCTTGGATGCTGCCTGACCTGCTGCGCTTTTCCAGCAACACATTTTCAGGTATTAATCATTGCTAATTTTACTCTTTTTTCACGTGTTTCATAGAATGCTTTACATCTATCAAAGTAGGCAGGTTATGTTCCTGTTCAAGGTTTTTACCAAAGTAATTATGTCATTAACACAAGATCATGTGTTCAACATTCATCTGTTAACTCAGCTTTGGGAGTGGGAATTGGATTGAAACGCAATGTTGAGAGCTGTAATACTTAAGTCACCACAGACACTAAACTTAATCTTAAAAAATTCGTTCATTCTTTAGTTAAATGTCGGCAACTAATACACAATTTGATGTTCAGATGTGTGCCACTATATTCTCACAAATGCAGAAGAACCTCAATTTTCCAAAACATCATTTATTTGAATTTCGGCCTGTGCAAACTAGATCTCAAGGTTTCATAAAAATGGTATTAGGCAACTCAGCATTCAGCTCTAAATTAAATGGCATTAAGGTGTGCATTGCCAGACAACTGAAATGTTTGGATAACTGGCACCCAAAGTACTCCTTTTTTTAATGATAGATTAGTTATCGGTTAAACGGCATTAATGTGTGCTTTGCCAGTTACCTATAAATATTTGGATAACTGGCACTCATAAATTACCACTTGTTTCCAGTTATCCAAACAATCAATTATCTGAACAAAAAACTCTCTGTACGTCTCATTTGGATAATTGAGGTTCTACTGAATTCTGATAAGATCATGATGGTGTGAATATATGAAATATACTTTTCTTGACATAAACTTGACTGTATTTTCATCACTTGCAATTATGTTCTTTGCCCTGACCTAACACTAACCCTAACACATTTTATATTTCATCTTTATTTTGAAATTGTTCTGTTAATTTTGAGAATAAGCATCTTAATTCTCTGAGTAGCTAGAAAAGGATTTCGAACAATTTTATTGGTCAAGGATTCACTTGCTCACAAACTGTTGCTGAAGAAATAGAATCTGTGGACTGTAAAATAACATGCCAACTATTCTATCATTACACTTTGTAAATTGACAGTTCATCTTGATGTGCAGAATTGTATCAAGTGCAATGAGGTATGATGAGGGTTCTGTTTATCAATAAAAATATATTAATTAAACATATTATTTGAATATCATGTTTTTATTGATCTGATTGTATTCATTACCTTTAATCATTGACTCTTATGTTCAAAATAAATACTCTTTTAATAGTAAATGTATTCAGGAGTTTGGCAGATGTTAGGAAAGTATAGAAGCAGACATTCTCTGGGAATTTTACATTTAAGTTTGATGCCATTGGTTATGCAACATGACAGCACACTATTTTGTGAATAAAGGAGACGATGTTTTGCAGTAATATCCAGCTAATGTAACTGAAATACCAGTTTGCAGCTGTAGGTGGCGGCCAGCAACAGAGTGATGGAACATCAGCAAACAGGCATTGCTCAGATATTGTGAAAATTAAATACTGTTGGTTTACTCTGAGAACTTTCTCGATTTCAGCAGCAAAGCTTATATGACAATAAGAACCAAATGTAATACAGTGATGTTCCTGTGCAATGCTGTAGACAGTGTACATACACTCACGCTCCTCTGGCCCTAAGCATAAATATTGGTTCAAATTTGAGGAATAATATTCTTTTCTTTCCTTTCCCAACTCACACAAGTGTCCCTGCTTCATATCAGCTGCATTTAGAGATGCGACGTATGTTTATTCAGCCCTGTAACATGCTGACTGAGCCAACATTTATTCCCCATCCCGAGTTGTTTTTACTTATTTCATTCAGAAGATGATAATTGGCTAGACAGGCTTCCGAAGAAGGGCTCATGCCCGAAACGTCGATTCTCCTGCTCCTTGGATGCTGCCTGATCTGCTGCGCTTTTCCAGCAACACATTTTCAGGCTACTGGAAAGGCTACCACTTATTGCCCACATGAGAAGGGGTTAAGAGTAAACCCCATTGCTGCAGGTTGGGATGACAGTTTCTTCCCCTAAAAGACATGAGTGGACCAGATGGGTTTTTCTGACAATTGATTCATGGTCATTGTTAGACTCTTAATTGTAGATTCCTTTTAAATTCCAACATCCATGGGTCTCAAGAATACATTTGAGTCCCAGGATTAACTGTTGTTTGCGGTCTCTGAGAGACAACAATATAGATGTAGACAAAGATACAGTGGAGGCATTTAATCCTCTGTAAAATCACAATTCATTTATTAATTACTGAAAACAAATAACACACCCTTTTAACTACTGGAGATATCCAAATCACTGCCTTTCACTATTCTGATTTCTGTAACTAAACTCAAACATTGTTACTCGGAAAGTTCATAGCTGACCAGACTAAATATCTAACATCTTCATCATGCCTTCTGCCGGAGGGTATCTTCTTTCACAATGTTAGTCCTCAAAATGGTGTTGAACACAGGGATTTCTTCAAGCTCTTTCTAAACAAGTCTCTGTGCCTTTTCATCCTTTTGAGCCAAAGATTTACTGAGGATCATCTCTATTGGGTTTGCTACATCCTCCAAGGAATCTCCAAATAGTGGTAAGCACACCTCCTTACAGTGATTCATGTTCAACAAGCATTACTTCAGTTGTTTTATCTGAAATGGCATTGAGATCATTGTACTTATCAAAATTATAGTCATAATGATAGAGTTAGAAGTCAGTCTCATTCCTTCGCAAATACATTGTCATACACCTTTCACATCTTGTAAGATTTACAGAACTTAAATATCAATGACAAATGAACAAATAGTCAGATTTACCATAAGCCAATTATGTTTACCTTATTCCTCCCATTTTACAAATCTTCTTCGATATGAGCTATGTTTCGATATCTGAGATCAATCCCTGTTTTCAGTCCATTCCACTTCTTAACTTTGCATTTTAACAAACAAAATAAGATTATTACACCAATAAGTATAACAAATTGTAGAACGACAACCAAATGAAACACAATTCTGATCCATGGATTAACCTCACTTTTCAGTCTTTCCTGATAAAGGGCTTATGCCTGAAATGTTGATTTCCCTGTTCCTCGTATGCTGTCTGACTGGCTGTGCTTTTCCAGCACCACATTCTTCAACTCTGACTCTTCGGTCCCATGTCCAAAATTTACTTCAGAAACTTGGAGCCAGCAAAACTCTACGCGCCTATTCTGCATGAGTTTTAATTTTCTCGTGCATAGTCCATTTACGGATAACCTCAAAACTGTTCTTCATCCACTCTGCAGCAAAGTGTGGTTTAGGTGGAAGTTCTATCACTACGAATCAACGTAAATCATGTGCAGTGTCTCATTAGGTTCTGGCTTAAACAAAGCTTGTTGTCTAATGATCAAGTTGGAAGAGATGTTGCTGATTGCCATATTCTCTCCATCGAGGTTCCACCATCTCCTTCCTTTTTGAGATCCTGAGGCTACTGTGGTGTCATAGTTGGTTTCTCCTACCAAGGCATACTTAAGAAAAGTTTGGTTATTCGCTAACAGGATAGACAATGAACAGTTCTCATAAGCTCTTCTGTGATCATTTCTTCTGAACATGCCCAGTGATTTCCCCCTTGATGGCATTGAGACAATTCTACCATTTTTTTTAGATCCCCCTCAAACTATAGCATGAATTGGGAGTTATTTAATGGTGTCCAGATTCCTTCTCTATATTTACCTACATTATGAACTCACATTACGGGGTGTGGCAGATTGTTCTCATGTTGAGGTATATTAAGCACTGTACCAGTGTTTTGCTGATGTTTATTATCATCACAGCTGCTCAAGAAATGGTAGGTGGGAATGAGGATTCTGATATGATTACGGGGGCATCTTCTCCCTGTGCATGTCTCAGTTATTGATCCGACTTTCTGTCTTGTACTCTATGAGCCGCTGATTGTGACATGTTTGTGCTAACCATACACAGACACCAGCTGGTATGTACTGAACAACACCACTTTGTTATTGCAGGTTCCTTCATAAACCATTCTGTCTCTAATCTCCTCATTTTTCTTTCCAATATGAATTCACTGCAACTAGGTTGGTTGTGGAGTAGGTGGTCGAAGAGCTGGCGGATAACAATAACAACTCGATAACAATAGACTGTTCCAATAAAAACCCATATTAAAGTTACAGCAACTTAATTTCAAAACCACCCAGCGCTTGTCATCCCCAGTGTCCTTCATCTTTCAGCTGAGGATCTCCCTGGGTCATCTTCTGTCTTTTATTGCAAAGATGTTCTATTTAAAAAAAGAAACCTTTGAGAAAGAGTGTTTTTGAATGGCATTCTTTCTTGATGGCAGTTACTCTCTGTCTGACTTTCAAAATGCCTGTTTTTCTTATACCACAAACATCAAATCATCTCATCGATACAATAAATTCAAACTTGAGTGGGTTTTAATTGCCTGGGGCATAATTCAAACTGATTAATTAGATTTGAATTCTTGTCAAAACAGCAACCAACTCCAGTATCTAATTCACAGCCAAATGTTACATATTTTCAATTTTCCACTGTACTCTGGTACTACAAGTTAGTCATATGACAGATGCTTGTAAGCTCTCAGTGCGAAACAGCATTCACTCTCGCTTAAAGGTACAGTACACACCTTCAACTTCAGAACACTCCACAACCTGGATCTGATTTGTCCAAGTGTTGTATGTCACCACCTCTTGAATACATTCAATGTTTTGACATCAAATACTTCATATGGTAATGAATTCCATAGGCCCACCACTCCTTGGGTGAAGAAATGTCTCCTCATCTCTGTCCTAAATGGTCCACCCCAAATCCTCAGACTGTGAACCCTGATTCTAGACACACCCAATATCAAGAACATTCTCCCTGCATCCACCCTGTCCCGTCCTGTTAACATTTTATAAGTCTGTATGAGATCTCCCCTCATTCGTGTGAACTCCAGTGAAAACAATCCTAACCTCATCAATCTCTCCTCATGCATCTGTCCCGGTATCCCCGGAATCAACCTGGGAAACCTTCACTGCACTCCCTCGAGAGCAAGAGCATCTTCCTCAGAAAAGGAGACCAAACCTGCACGCAATACTCTGTGTGTGACCTCCCCAAGGCCCTGTATAACTGCAACAACACATCCCTGCTCCTGTAATCGAACCCTCTCATAATGAAGGCCAACATCCCATTTCCCTACTTCACTGCTTGCTGCACCAGGATGCTTCCCTTCAGTGCCTGGTGCACAAGGACACCCAGGTCCCACTGCACACTCCCCTCTCCCAATTTACAGTCATTCAGGTAGCAATCTGCCACCTTGTTTTTGATTCCAAAGTGAATAACCTCACATTTATCCAAATTATACTGCATCTGCCATTGATTGGCCCACTCCCCCTACCTGTCCAGATCATGCTGAAGGATCTCTGCATGGGCGGCACAGTGGTTCAGTAGTTAGCACTGCTGCCTTAGAGCTCCAGGGACCCAGATTCGATTCCAGCCTTGGGTGACTGTCTGTGTGGAGTTTGCACATTCTCTCCGTGTCTGCTTGGGTTTCCTCCGGGTGCTCCGGTTTCCTCCCACAGTCCAAAGATGTGCAGGTCAGGTGAATTGGCAAAGCTAAATTGCTTATAGGTTAGGTGCGATAGTCAGAGGGAAATGGGTCTGGGTGGGTTACTCTTCAGAGGGGCGGTGTGGTCTTGTTGGGCCGAAGCGCCTGTTTCCACATTGTAAGGAATCTAATCTAATCCTTGTCACAGTTCACCCAACTTGGTATCATCTGCAAACTTTGAGATGTTACATTTTGTTCCCTCATCCAAATCATTAATATATTTTGTGAATAGCTGGTGTCCTAGCACCGATCCGTGTGGCACACCACTAGTAACTCCCTGCCAATTTGAAAAGGACGCATTTATTCCTACTCTTTGTTTCCTCTCTGCCAATCCGTTTTCTATCCATTTCAATACACTTTCCCCAATCCCATGTGCTTTCATCTTACGCAATAATATCTAATTCAGGACTTTGCCATACATTTTCTGAAAGTCCAAATATACCATAACAACTGGTTGCCCCTTGTCAGCTCTACCGATTATATCTTCATAGATATCCAATACATATGTCAAGTAAGCTTTCCCCTTTATAAATCCATTTTGACTCTGTCCGATTCTGTCAGTGCTTTGTAAATGCTCTGCTATAAAG
The DNA here is from genome assembly GCF_004010195.1 of Chiloscyllium plagiosum. Lineage (NCBI taxonomy): Eukaryota > Metazoa > Chordata > Chondrichthyes > Orectolobiformes > Hemiscylliidae > Chiloscyllium > Chiloscyllium plagiosum. The sequence goes on from NC_057742.1 coordinate 43,044,363, forward strand.
TCCTTGATAATGTATTTGTGAATTTTCCCCACCACCTTGCAGCAGTGAGTGTGGTGAGAGTGCGGACAAGGCGGCTGCCGGAAAGGTAAATTTTCCTGTGAAATACCTACCTCATGAATAGGTGGAGTGAAGGCTCAACAGGAGAGGAAGTGGACACGGGTCTGCTGGGTACATGAACTGATATATTCGGGCAGTGGTTGAACCTGTGACACTACAGGTGTAGCATCTCCCACCTGTCCTCCTTCTTTAAACAAAAGAAAAGGACCCTGTGTGGAGGGTTGATAAGATAAGGTTTTTTTTAATTTATTCAATCTCTTTTGGCAACGTAGAGAAGAGGGGATGGAGGTTAGGGCAGTTGCATGCTCCTCTTGCAGGATGTGGGAGGTAAGGGTCACCACTTGTGTCCCTGCTGACTTCACCTGCAAAAAGTGCACCCAACTCCTGCTCCTCGCAGACCGCGATAGAGAGCTGGAGATGGATCTGGATGAATTTCACATCATTTAGGAGGCTGAGGGGGTGATAGACAGGAGTTATACGGAGGTAATCACACCTAGCTTACAGGAAACAGATCGCTGGGTGACCATCAGGAGAGAGAAAGGGAATAGGCAGACAGCCAGGGACAGCCTGTGGCCATCCCCATCAACAATAAGTATAGTGTTTTGGATATTGTTGGGGAGGATGACCTTCCAGGGAAAGCCTCAGCAATCAGCTCTTTGGCATTGACCCTGGCTACCTGAATCAGAAGGGAAAAGGGGAGAATACAAGGGCAATAGTGGTAGCTGATACAATGGTGAAAGGAAGACACTGGAGATTCTGTGGTCACAAACGAGACTCCCAGAAGGCCTCTTGGGTGCCAGCGTCAGGAATGTCTTGGATCACATCTACAGAATTCTTAATGGGGAGAGAGAGCATCCAGAAGTCATGCTATAAATTGGTACCAATGAGATAGCTAGCAAAAGTGATGAGGATTTGAAAAGAGAAAATAGGAAGTTAGGTTGGAAGCTATAAGGCAGGACAAGCAGAGTAGTAAGCTCAGGATTGCTACCGGTGCCATAGGCTAGTGAGGCCAGGAACAGAGAGCGAGTGCAGATGAACATGTGGTTGCAGAGCTGGTGTAGGGGGGATGTTTACGAGAACTCTTTGGGAGGGTTTAAACTAGCTTGGCAGGTGTTTAGGAACATTAGCTATGGCTCTGAAGATGATGCAGCTAGTGAACAACCAGGTACAGCATTCGGAGAGTCTGTGAGGAAGGGTAAACAGTTGATAACACAAAGTTGCAGTCAGTGTGATGAGTTGAAGTGTGTCGACTTTAATGCAAGACATATCAGGAATAAGGGTGATGAACTTAGAGCATAGATTAGTACTTGGAACTATGATGTTGTGGCCATTACAGAGACTTGGACATTACAAGGGCAGGAATGGTTGTTGCATTTCCCAGGGTTTACTTGCTTCAAAAGGAATGGGAGTTTGGGGGGAGGTAAGAGAGGTGAGGGAGTGGCATTAAAATCAGGGATAGTATCACAGCTGCAGAAAGGGAGGTTGTGAAGGAGGGTTAATCTACAGAGTCAGTATTGACGTCAGAAACAGGAAAGGAGCAGTAACTGTGTTGGGAGTTTTCTATAGAACACCCAATAGCAACAGAGACACAGAGGAGCAGATTGGGAGGGAGACTTTGGAAAGGTGCACAAGTAACAAGGTTGTTATCATGCGTGACTTTAACTTCCCCAATATTGATTGCAATCTCCTTAGTTCAAATAATTTAGATAGAGCAGTTTTTGTCAGACGTGTCCAAATAGGTTGACTAGAGGGGAGGCCATATTGAATTTGGTCCTTGGAACGAACCATGCCGGGTGTCAGATCTTTCAGTGGGAATGCAGTTTGGTGATAGGGATCACAACTCCTTGACCTTTACTATAGTCACAGAGAGGGATAAGAGCAGGCAGTATGGGAAACTATTTAATTAGGGAAGGGGGAATTACACTGTCATTAGGCAGGAACTGGGGCACCTAAATTGGGAACAGATGTTTTCAGGGAAGTGCATGTGGAGGTTGTTTAGGAAGCACTTGCTGATAGTGCTGGATAGGTTTGTTCCACTGAGGCAAGAAAGAAATTATAAGGTGAAGGAACCTTTAGTGACAAGTGATGTTGAACATCTAGTCAAGAGGAAGAAGAAATCTTACTTAAGGTTGAGGAGGCAATGATCAGACAGGGCTCAAGAGAGTTACAATGTAGCCAGGAAAAAACTGAATAATGGACTTAGCAGACCTGGAAGGGGGCGTAAAAAAGCTTTAGCACGTAGGATTAAGGAAAACATTAATGTATTCTACACTTATATGAGGAACAAGAGGATGGCCAGAGTGATCAGGGATAAAGGAGCGAACTTGCGCCTGGAGTTAGAGGGGGTAGAGGAGGGCCTTAATTAATACGCTGCTTCTGCATTCACAACTAAGAAGGACCTTGATATTTGTGAGCACAGCGTGAAACAGGCTGATACGCGCAAACAGGTTGATATTAAGAAGGAGGATGTGCTGGAAATTTTGAAAACCATACGGATAGACAGGTCCCCTGGGCCAGTCATGAGATACCCAAGGTTATTACAGGAAGTGAGGAATGAGATTGCTGTGCCTTTGGTGATGATCTTCGCATCCTCACTGTCCACCAGAGTAGTGCCAGATGTTAACAAGTTTTGAGAAGATTTGTAGCTCAGGTTGAGGTTCAGCGAGAAAACCTACATCCAGTGCCAGATGATTGGAGGATGGCAAATGTTCAAGAAAGGGAGTAGGGATAATCCTGGGAATTACAGATCAGTCAGTCTGACTTCAGTGGTGGGCAAATTATTGAAGAGTATTCTGAGAGACAGGATTTATGATTATTTGGAAAAGCATAGCTTTATGAGAGATAGTCAGCTTGGCTTTGTGAAGGACAGGTCAGGCCTCACAAGCTTTATTGAATTCTCTGAGGATGCGATAAAGCACATTGTTGAAGGCAGAGCAGTAGATGTGGTGTACATGGATTTTAGCAAGGCATTTGAGAAGGATCCCCATGGTAGGTGCATTCAGAAAGAACGGAGGCATGAGATACAAGGAAATTTGGCTGTCTGGATACAGAATTTAATGGCCCACAGAAGACAGAAGGTGGTGGTAAATGGAAAGTATTCATGGTGACCAGTGGTATTCAGCAACCATCAGTTCTGGAATCTCTCTCCTTTGTGATTTGTATAAATAACTTGGATGAAGAAAGGAAAGAGTGAGTTAGTAAATTTGCCAATGATATGAAGGTTGGTGGAGTTGTGGATAGTGTGGAGGGCTGTTGTAGGTTGCAACAAAACATTGGCAGGATACAGAGCTGGGCTGATGGAGTTCAACCTAGAAAAGTGTGAAGTGATTTATTTTGGAAGGACAAATTTCAATACAGAATATAAGGTTAAAGGCAGGATTCTTAGCAATGTGGATGGATCTTGGAGTCCATATCCATAGATCCCTCAAAGTTGCCACCTAAGTTAATAGTCAAGATTAGAGTGGTGCTGGAAAAGCACAGCAGGTCAGACAGCACCCGAGGAGCAGGAAAATCAATGTTTCAGGAAAGAGCCCTTAATAAGGAACTGATTGAGTTTGATACTTTGCTAAGGTTGTTAAGAAGGCATATTTTGTGTTGGTTTTCATTACCAGGGGATTGAGTTTAAAAGCCGCAAAGTTATGCTGCAGCTCTATGAAGCCCTAGTTAGACCACACTTGGAATATTGTGTTCAGTTCTGGTTGTCTCATTATAGGAAGGATGTGGAAGCTTTAGAGAGGGTGCAGAGGAGATTTACCAGGATGCTGCCTGAACTGGAGGACATGTCTTCTGAAGAAAGGTTGAGGGAGCTAGGGCTTTTCTCATTGGAGTGAAGAAGGATGAGAGGTGACTTGATAGAGATGTACAAGATGATGAGGGGCATCGATAGAGTGGATAGTCAGAGATGTTTCTCACAGGGCAGAAATGACTATCCAAAAAGGGGTATAATTTTAAGGTGATTGGAGGAAGGTTTAGGGAGATGAAAGATTTTGGTTCTTCGCACAGAGTGTGGTGGGTGTGGGGAATGTACTGCCAGGGGGTGGTAGTAGAATCAGATACATTAAGGACATTTAAGCGACTCTTGGATAGGCACATGGAAGATAGTAAAATGAAAGGTATGTACGCTCATTCGATCTCAGAGTTGGATAATAAGTCGGCACAACATCAAGGGCCAAAAGGCTTTTACTGTGGTGTGTGGTTTGATGTTCTATGTACCAAGGTTAGGCTTATGAGTCTATAATTCTCTGTTTCCCTCTACCTCCCTTTTTGAATTTTTGATTAATGTTAACTACCCTCCAGTCTCTGCGGCCTCTTCCAGAGTCAAGACAATCATAGACAGTAGACAATAGACAATAGGTGCAGGAGTAGGCCATTCTGCCCTTCGAGTCTGCACCACCATTCATTATGATCATGGCTGATCATCCTCAATCAGTATCCTGTTCCTGCCTTATCTCCATAATCCTTGATTCCATTATCTTTGAGAGCTCTATCCAACCCTTTCTTAAATGAATCCAGAGACTGGGCCTCCACTGCCTTCTGGGGCAGAGCATTCCACACACCCACCACTCTGTGGGTGAAGAAGTTTCTCCTCATCTCTGTCCTAAATGGCCTACCCCTTATTTTTAAGCTGTATCATGGAAGATAACCACCAATGCATTTATTATTTCTCGAGTGACTTCCTGAAGTACTCTGGGATCTAGATTATCAGGTGGTGGGGATTTATTCGTCTTCAATCCACTCCATTTTCCCAGCACCATTTCTCCACTATTATTGACCTCTCACTAAATCTTCCATTCTTCAACATTTCTGATATCTGATTTGTATCTTCTATTGTGAAGACTGAACCAAAGTACCTATTCAGTTGCTCAGCTTTTTCTTTGACTCCTATTATACATCCCTACTGTTAAACCTGTAGGAGACCGATAGAAACTCTTAGTGTCAGGTGTTATGTACTCTGCAAGTTTACTTTGTGCTGTATTTTCCCCCTTCTTAATCAATCCCTCCATCCTTCTTTGATGAATTCTAAACTTTTCCCAATCCTCAGACCTTTTATGTTTCTTGGCCAATCTGTATGCTTCATCCTTGCATTGGATATTATCTCTAATTTCCTTTTCAAGCTATGGATTGGTCCTCTTACCAATTTTGCTTTCGCGCCAGACAGGAATAAACAGTTGTTGCTGTTACCCTGATCTGAAAAATGTGTTGCTGGAAAAGCGTAGCAGGGCAGGCAGCATCCAAGGAGCAGGAGAATCGATGTTTCAGGCATAAGCCCTTTTTCAGGATTCTCCTGCTCCTTGGATGCTGCCTGACCTGCTGCACTTTTCCAGCAACACAATTTTCAGCTCTGATCTCCAGCATCTGCAGTCCTCACTTTCTCCTAGCTGTTACCCTGATGCAATCTTTGAATGTTTGCCATTGCCTATTCACTGTAATTTCTTTAAGTAACTCTCCCCAAGCTGTTAAGATCAAGTCATTCCTCATACCTTCATTGTTTACTTTATTAAGATTCAGCAACCTTGGGTTTGAAACAACTCTCTGTCTTGATAAAAACATTCTATCGTGTTATGATCGCTCATCCGCAAGGGGTCTTCACAGCTAGTTTGGCAATGATTCCTTTCTCATTACACAGTACCCAGTCTAAGGTGGTCTGCTCTCTAGCTGGTTGCTCTGCATTCTGGTCAAGAAAGCCATCCCGTATACATTCCAGGAATTCCTCTGCTATGGCATTATGGTTAATTTGATTTGCCCAATCTATTTACAAATTAAAATCACCCACAATTACTGATCTCCTCTTATCTCATGCATCTCTAAATTCCTGTTGAATGTCATTCTCAATATTGCCACTGCAGTTTGGGAGTTTATATATGACACCCACTAATGCTTGCTGCACCTTGGTATTCCTCAGCTCTGCCCATACAGACTCCACGTTGTCAGAATTAATATCCCTTGTCACTATTGTGCTAACTGCCACTTTACCCAGTAATGCCACGCCACCACCTTTACCTTTGTCCCTGTTCTTCATATATGCTGAATACTTTGGGACATTCAGGACCTTCGGGTGACCATCCTCCAAGGTGGACTTCGGGACAGGCAGCAGAGAAAAGTGGCCGAGCAGAGGCTGATAGCTAAGTTCGGTACCCATAGGGATGGCCTCAACCAGGACCTTGGGTTCATGTCACATTACAGGTGATCACCATTGCACTACACACACACACACAGAGATTCCTACACACACACACACTCTCACATACACACGGACGCAGGTACACACAGACACGCACACAGACACCCACACACACCCTTATAGACACACACACTCCCAAACTCACACATGCACCCCCTCACAGACACTCTGCACTCACTACACACACACACTCACATACTTTCTCACACTCACAACCCCCACCCCACACAGACACACACACACACAGACAGACAAAGACCCACATGCACACATATATTTTGTGGGGTGAATTTGTACTTGCAGAGTTACATTGTACTTTGCTCAAAAACTGCACACATTCATGTAGAACTCTGAGCTCAAAAACTGCATGAATTTATGTAAAACTCTGTTATCTCACTTTTTAGATTAGAATCAATCTAAACATCATGGCATAGACAGAGAACACAGGGGGCCAAAACCTTTAACATATTGTCGAGCTATCACCAATTGTTACAGTTAACCCGAGAATGCAACTTTAAAAAAAAGGTTTTGTGATTTACACATGAAAGAAGTGAAACGATCACTATATTCTAACAGATGAAAGGCTTAACAGACAATCAATTTTTCAATGTATAATTTCAGTTACATCACACTGTAAATTTTTGCTATAAATTCTGTGTTACGATTGAGCCCTCCACTATCACCTGATGAAGGAGCGACGCTCCGAAAGCTAGTGTGCTTCCAATTAAACCTGTTGGACTATAACCTGGTGTTGTGTGATTTTTAACTTTGTACACCCCAGTCCAACACCAGCATCTCCAAATCATAATCTAATAAGGCTCTGGTCAAACCACATTTAGAGTATTGCAAGCAATTTTGCACCCTATACCTCAGGAAAGATGTACTGTCCTTGGAGCAGGTCCAGAGGAGGTTCACAGGAATGATCCCAGGAACAAAGGGCTTAACGTATTCAGAATGTTTGAGGACTCTGGGACTATATTCAATGGAGTTTAGAAGGATGAGGGGGATCTGATTGAAACTTTCATAATACTGAAAGACCTGGACAGAGTGGATGTTAGGAAGGTGTTTCCATTGGCAGGAGGGAAGAAAAGCTGAAGGTACAGCCCTTCAAGTAAAGAGAAGACCTTTTAGAATGGAGATAAGGAGAAACTTCTTCAGTCAAAGAATGGTAAATCTGTGGAATTCATTGCCACAGATGGCTGTAGAGGTCAGATCATTGAGCATATTTACACAGAGATAGGTAAGTTCTTGATTGCCAAGGGGATCAAAGGTCACTGAGAGAAACCTGGAAAATGGTTTTGAAAAACCTATCAGCCCTGATTGAATGGCAGAGCAGACTCGATGGGCTGAAAGGTCTAATTTCTGTTCCTATAGCTTATGGTCTTAGGGTCTTAAGGATGCTTGTCAGACTGAACTAATGGCCTCAGGAGTCGGTGTTGGGTCCACTGCTGTTTGTTATCTATATCAATGATTTGGATGAGAACGTACAAAGCATGATTAGTAAGTTTGCAGATGACACTAAAATAGGCAGTATCATGGACACTGAGGATGGCTATCAGAAATTGCAGCAAAATCTTGATCAGCTGGGAAAGTAAGCCAAGAAAGGGCAAATGAAGTTTAATGTAGATAAGTGTGAGGTCTTGCATTTTGAAAAGTCAAATCAAGGCAGAATTTTCATGATGAATGGGAGGGCCTTAAGTAGTGTAATGGAACAAAGGGACCTTGGACTTCCGGTGCACGGTTCTCTGAAAGTGGAGTCCCAGATAGACATGGCAGTGAAGGAGGCTTTTGGCACACTGGCCTTCATCAGTCAGGGCAGTGAATATAGAATTTGGGAAGTTATGTTGTAGTTGAGCAGGACGTTGGTGAGGCTGCACTTGGAGTATCGTGTTCAGTTTTGGTCCCCTTGCTCCAGGAAGCAGGTTATTAAACTGGAAAGAGTGCAGAAGAAATTTACAAGGATATTGCCAGGACTCAATGGTCTGAATTATAGGGAGAGGTTGGACAAGCTGGATTTATTTTCTTTAGAGAGTAGGAAATTGAGGGAGCATCTTATAGAAGTGTATAAGATCATTAGAGGCATGGAGAGGCTGAATGCACTCAGTCTTTTTCCAAGGGTTGGGGAATCGAGGACTAGAGGGGGTCAGTTTAAGGTGTCAGTGGAAAGAATAAAAAAGAATCCAAGGGGCAACTTTTTTACATAGAGGGTGGTATGTATATGGAATCAGCTGCCAGTGGAAGTGGTTGAGGTGGGTATATTAATAACATTTTGAACAATAATATGAATAGGAAAGGTTAAAAAGATATGGGCCAAGTGCAGGGAAATGGGTTTAGCGTGCATGGACATTTTGGTTGGCAAGGACCAGTTTGGATCAAAGGGACTGTCTCCATGCTGTAGGACTCTTTGACTCTATTGTTACACATTCCCCAAATATTCACCTCAAATTCTATCAACATATGGTCAATGATGGACAACTATTTGGACAGCCCTAGGTCCTCCCATGAAATCATGGGGTTAACCAAACACATTGATCAGCCGTGCTTAGGATCTTACAAGGCATCATATTCATTCATATATTGACAGGTTTGCTCCTTCCCAGACACTTGTCAGCTATATCACGTTAATTGCCAATAAATTGGAAACTAGTTAACACCAATAATTTTTCATATTCTGTCATATGATTTATAATCCCCAATATCCCTAATGTAGGAAATAAAATAGGGTGCTAATTTCTACCAGTTAATACATAACACGTGGTGTCAGTTCCAATATAAACTTAGTTAATATATAAAGTTAAATCATTAAACTTTCTGCCATAGTTGTTTTACAAAGCTGACACGTTGGGCAGCAACTTCTTTCTCACTTGACCTTGGAAGTTCAAACAACACAGCTTGCAGCTGCATTTGCAACTTGTTCAGTTCACATGTTTTAAGTGGGTTTTAAACGAAAGTTTTATCATTGAATAAACCTAACTGTTTCTGGTCAAAATACTTTCATTCTAGTTTTCTTTATGAAATACATCATTGATGAGGGTGAAATTTATTCACTTTCACAGCTGGATCAAGTCATTTAAAGGAAGTTATTTGGATTTTTAAGGTGCAACATGACATGATCTTATTCTCACCTGTATCTTGCAAATGTTCTCTGTCATTATCCTCTTGAGCTTTGAGTGCAAGGATCTGTTCCAATTTTTTTACATCTTGCACTTAAGCTGTTCATTCAGTTGTGAAGGTGCAATTGCTTATTTCTTTGAGGTCATAATGACTGTTTTACCTTTTGACCACACCACACCTCCCCCCATCCCCCCACCACCACCCCACCGTGCTATCCATTCCTTTCATGAGGTAATTTGGTTATGCCATTTCGCTGCTTTCTTCCCACATGACAGAGCAGAAATTTTCTTTGCTGCTTATAGCTATTTACTTAAAGGAATTCAATTACATCCCTATATGTTGATTTGTTGTTTGCATTTCTAATTTACAATTTCCAAAAACATTTGAAGTACTATCGGATCAGACTTTTCCTTCTATGTTTTACTAAAGAATAATTTTGAGACTGTCAATACTCCCTATCTGTCTCTAATCTTGGTTTTTACAAGGTCGCTCCTAATCAAAAGTGTCTATGTGCTTCGAGCTGCCTGTATATAGAAATCTAAATAAATTCCCTGATATCTAATGCACTCAAAATGGAGCTACCAGTATTGTACAATATATATCAGTGATGTTTCAATATATACACTATTCTGCCTTTTCTGACTTGAGATCCTGATTCCACAGGAACAGTCATTGTCTTATCCAGTGATTCTCTATGAAGGTCACAAGTCTGACTGCAAAAGTCTGCTATATTCAGCTGCCCCTTTGTATGGCCGTCTTATATCAGCTAATAAATGCGGGTGGCCATTTTGCGTCACCTTCATCCAACTCAGAAGAATAAAATGAGGCAATGGGCTGAGCATGTCAATGATTGTTGTGCTGTTTCCCTTTTTCTGCCACAGGGACCTTAATTCTGTTACAGCACAAGGTAAACCCTCCTGCCTAATTAAACCAGTAACACAGACAAGATTTATCCCATGCAGTAATCTTTGAAAATTAGAGGCCAAGAACTAGTTAAAGTAAAAGTAACAACTTTATTTCTTAAAGTATAACAGAGAATAATTAACTAACAACTATTTACAACTCCTTTCTCTAACCTATCTTTTACTCTTCCCTCTCCAATACAAGTCCGATAAAACACCCGATTAAGATTTACAAATCAAACCTTCATATCTCAAAACCAGGCAGCTTTCTCTATATTCCAGTCTTTTTTTCTTCTTGGGTATTCTGCTTCACAGATTACTGATCGATAAAGGTACCTTTATGAGAGCTATTTTATGTAGTCTTTTTCCATGCTTGTGGCTGGGCAGTTCCCTTCCCAACTGTTCAATTTTCCCCGGTCTAATACCCCCAAAGCATCAGATTGCCGTTTGGTAATTTTTCTGGTTTTAATTTAAACTGATTGGCCTAATTCAAATCTGTTTTAGTCTTCAGGCAACCAGCTACACTAGCTACCCCAGTAGGTGAACAACATGTTACATTGTGTCTTATTAAGAACACTTGGTGCTGTCACTGCTAGTTTTTAACTCTCTTAAAGTTACAGTACATATCTTCATAACAACTCCATGTTTTCTGAGCCAACATACTTACCCAGTTTCTTAACCATTGTGTCTAGTGGGCAAATATTTGAAGATCATACTGTTCAAAGCTGAATAATAATGTTACAAAACAGAGGGATACATCAGTTATACTGAAAGAGGGTTAGTGAAATCAAAACCCAGTTTTAATATATTCTCCATTTCTGTGTAACCAGATGAGTTTGACAGTATTGACTTCAAACAACTGAAGAATTTAACATTTTATTGAGCAAGTTGACATCATTCTTGACAGACAGAGGAGCCTCTCATCATTTTTAATGAGTGTGTCCATTAGCAATTTCTTCTGTGATTCAGTTGTTGGCTGTCAGTTGATTCAGTGATTGCACCATTAAATTGGAAACATATAAGGCCCTGATTCCATTTTTCTCTCAGTGGGATTTAAAATTGATAAATTGCATAAATAATGTAACTGGATATTTTAAGGCATTGTTAAACTGGTCTCGGAACTTGGACTGAGTCACCATATAAATAAAGGTGTTTATGCAACAACTTAAACTCCGCAGCATGGATCCAACTTGTCGAAAGATATATTCAGAATCATTGTAATCACCAGGATCTATCTCTGTAACAGTATAGTATAGGAACTCTAAAACAAATGGTAACCACAGAATTATAAAACTGCCTGATATGGAGAAGAGTAAAATTATAGACTTGCGTCTGTTCTCTATCTCTGGATCATGGGTATTCTTGCTGTTGCTTTGACCCTTCAGTCCTTTGCGAACTCGACTGACCACTAAAATGTGTTGAACTGTTGTGATATTGAGCAACAAAATTAAAGTGAATGGGAGCAGTGGTGTTAAAATGGTATCAAACCAGTCGAAGCCCACCCATCGTGGATCAGTTAAATAGCTTGGATTTCCATAGCAAAACCAAGGTATATTGTTGATTATCTCTCCTGGTTCAAATATGAAGTAAAAGGGGATGTTCTTGAAACAGAGAAGAATGCCACTTGATGCCAGAACTGCAATGGCAATTCGCTCTGTGCAATATTTAACTTTCATCCTCTGACAACAAATTGTGACAAATCGATCAAAGGTGAAAGTAACCGTGAACCACACAGAACAGTCAGTTGCCGCACGACTACCCACAAAAATACAACTGCATACAGGAGTGATGTCCAGAAATGATCCAGGGAAAAAGTAATAACTGATCCGATAGAGTATCACATCAGCAATGATGACGAGTAAATCTGCTACCGCCATGGACACCAGGTAATTAGAAGTGCATTTTGAGAGGCCACATTTTCCCTGCGACAGAATAGCAATTGCCACTAGATTAACTGGAAGAAATAAAAGAGTAAGCAAGTTGGAAATTAGTGACAGATTTCTGTGACTGTATCTGATTCCCTCAGTGATGTGCATGTTTTTGGCAAGCAAATTGTTGCAATTGTCACACAGGTTATTACTTTGTAACAATAAAAAGTGAACTATACATATTTGCAAACAGCCCATGAGCAGTAATGGATATGTGGACATTTACCAAATTTTCTTTTATGTTATGAGTCATTCAATTTAATTATAAACATATTTTTATGGAATGATATATCATAATTATATGACATCTCTATCATACAAGAATGCACATTGAGGAATGAGCCTGCACATGTGACCAAAGTTTTGGTGCGGTGCATTTTGGGAACAGTGATTATAATTCCATAAATTTTATGATATTAATGCGAATGGATAAGATTGGCCATCATGTGACATTGTTAAATTAATGGCAGAGTAATTCCAACATTATTAGACAGGAACTAGAAAAATTAGTTTGTGGGTAGTTATTTGTTCAAAAAGGGGAGTAGGGATAGCCCTAGTAACTATAGGCCGGTGAGTCTCACTTCTGTTGTGGGCAAAGTCTTTCCAACATTATTAGACAGGAACTAGAAAAATTAGTTTGTGGGTAGTTATTTGAAGGTAAATCCACAGCCAGAATGTGGGAGTATTTTAAAGGACATTTGACCATAATTCAGGACCAAAATATTCCTGAGAGGATCAAAGATAAGAATGGTAATATTTGGGAACTTTGCAACAAACATGATCTTGATAGGATAGTCAAAAAGTAATAAGTAGTTTATATAAGTTAAGAAAACTGTAATCAGGTTAAAATGGTATCAAGCCGAATTTAAATAAAGTGGAAAACAGCATAAGCATAAAGGAGGGTGGAAACAAGCAAGGTTAAGTAGAATCCTAAGAAATTGTATATGTATCAGGAGCAAGAATCTACAAAAGAAAAACTGGATTTCTTCAAGGGCAGAGGACTGAATATTTTCCTTGGAGCCAGAGGAAGTGTATGAGGTCCTGAATGAATATTTTACATTGGTTTTTATCAATGAGAAGGACATGAATGATAGCAAGATTATGGAAGACGGTGTTGGTCTCAAGAAGGAGGAGCTGTTGAGTGTCTTGAAAACATTAAGGTAAGGTAGGTAAGACCCCAGCACCTGAAGGAACTTGTCCAAGAACACCAATGGATGAGAATGCTGTGGACTTAGCAGAGACAGTTGTACCTTATTCTGTGAGGTCACAGAAGACTAGAAAACAGCCAATATTTTTATTTGTTTAAGAAGAGCATCCGGAATATTCCAGAAAATTATAGGATGGTGAGTCCTACATCAATACCAGGGAAATTATTGGAGAAGATTCTTAAGGACAAAATGTGCTCAGATATGGAGATGAATTGACTTATTGGAGAGAATCTGCATTTTTTTTCCAATGGATGTCTTGTCTCACATATTTGATTGAGTCTTTGAGCCAGTGATATAGATAATTGATGAGGCGAGGGCAGTGGATGTTGCCTATATGGATTTTACTAAAGCATTTGACAAAGTCATTCATGGTAAGCTGGTCAAGAATATAAAGTAACATGGGATTCACAGTGACTTGGCAATTTGGAATCAAACCTCATTTAATAATAGGTGCTGGGGATCATTTTGGATGTGTGTTATTTTGACTGGAGGGCTGTGATCAATGGTATCCAACATAGAGCAGTACTGGGAGCTGTGCTATTTGTAAAATGATTTTTGGAATAAAGTGCAAGAGATCTGATTAGTATGTTTGCAAACAATACAAAAATTACTGGAGTTGTGGACAGTGAGGAAGGTTGTCAAAGGATACACCAGGGTATAGATAAATTGAGAGGGTTGAGTGGGAAACTGACAGATGGAATTTAATCTGGGCAAATGTGATGTGATGCATTTTGTGAGGGGAAACGCAAGAGGCAAGTATAAAGTAAATGGAAGCACCATTAGGAGTATTGACAATCAGATGGATGTTGAGGTGCAAGTCCACAGCATCTTGAAACTGACAACGCAAGTGAATAAGGTGGTAAAGAATGTATAAAGCATGCTTGATTTCAAGAGTCTGGATATTGAGTATAAATGTTAATGAGTCATGTTGCAGTTGTACAAAACTTCAGTTCAGCTATGTTTAGATTATTGTATACAGTTGTGGTCACTGGACTGAAGGAAGAAATGGAGGATTTGCAGAGTTTGGAAATGTAGTTTACCAGGATGTTGCCTGTTTGCAGTGTATTAGGTGTAAGGAGCGGTTGGAAAAACTTTTTTTTGTGTGAGAACATGGAGGCTTAAAAAGTATGAGAGGCATGGGTAGGGTGGATAGCAGAGTCTTTATTTCCCAGGGTGGAAACTTCAAATGCTAAGGACAGAGGTTTAAGGTGGGAGAGGAAAATTTAAAGGAGATGTGCGGGGAAATCTTTTTGCACAGAGGGCAGTAGGTGCCTGGAACATGCTAATGGTAAAGTGGTAGAAGCTGCTAAAATAGCAACCTTTACGAGTCATTTAAAAAGATGAACATACAAGTAATTGAGTGATATGGATTTTGCGCACTCAAATGAAATTAGTTCAGATTAACATCTTATTCCACACAGATATCCTAGGCTGAAGGTCTTGTCACTGTGCTGCACTGTTCATTATTTTATGTTCAAAGACAGTCATACATACCTGCGTGCTAGACAGAAAAAGAAAATGAATTTAACTGTGTTGCAAATCAATTGAGCTATGTTAATTTGTGTCACATTCATTTTGGGAATTTGAGATTTGATCTTAACCAAACATACACGAGTTTGTGTCGCCCTTCACCATGTAAATGCTGCTAAATATTAATCTTGTGAGAAAGCTAAACATGTGAGAAAGTCAAATCTTCAGTTCGGGCAGATGATTCTATATTATTTTCCATTGTGACCAATTATAATACTTGTACTTTAGCAAAGGTAGAATGACAAGAAAGCAATATTTATTACATCATCACTGATTCTGATTTATTCCGATCATCACATCATTTGGTTCATGAATTTAGATATCACTATAGTTAACTTACAACCCAATTCAGGGGTAGTTAATTTGCCTGAATGTGAAGGCAAAATGCTCAGAACCAAGGCACGTTGGACACTAGTGTGCTTTGAAAGTGCATTGATGCAAACATTTGCAATTACAGACAATTGAGGATCCTTTGATACTCCAAATGTTCCTCAAATACAGATCTTACAGTAAACTGCAGATTTACCTGCCGAACTTTGAGTCAGAAATTCTAGAAGCATGCAATCTTTGATCAGAATTAAAAATTATACAACACCAGGTAATTATCCAACAGGTTTATTTAGAAGTACTTCCAAATAACTATAACCCAGTGTTGTGTGATTTTTTTAACTTTGTTACCTCAGTCCAACACTGTCATGTCCTCATTATCTTTGATGAGGTTCTCTGATCCCCCGTACACAATGTAAACCTCCTCATTCAATCACCCCACATCTCTTTGTGAACAATTACTCTTCCTGTCAGAGATACTCTGATAATGCCATGTCCTCTATGCACACCATAATTAGGCTGCTCCCCACACAGAGTCGTGAAGCTGTGCAATTTGCCGTTCACATATTGTGTGATTTCAAGAAGTAGTTGGATATAGCAAATGAGACTAAAAAAGATGCAATCTCATCTGTGCAAACAGTGAACAGGCTATTGATCTGAATGTTAAACCATGGTTGAGTGGTGGAGTTGACTCAAATGTCCCAATGGAAAACCTACTCCCCTATTTTCTATCTTCCTTTGTATCACAGACAAAAGTAGAAAATGCCTTAAACTCTGTAAAGATATATTGCTCACCATTATCAATTAAAGCTCCTGTCACCAAATGTGATATATCAACCATCTGCACTGCCAACGCAGCAATTAACCCCTCTACCTCATTCGTCCATATTATGGGATTATCCAGCCTAGTCTACCTCAGACTCACATCGAGCATTACTGTTATGCCACACTATACAATCACGTGCTTCCCGTCATTCCAAAGTAAGTTAGCAGCAATTCCCCAACCAACATCCCATCTCCCACTCCCACCACCAGAATTCATAAGCTGATGTATACTGTTAACTATCCCTTTTAATATAACACAGAGCAATTGTAACGAAACTCAACCCTGCGCGTATAACAACAGAGGTAAAAAAGAGGTTTTAAAATAAGATTTTCTTACAAAACTGCAAAAGTTGCAGGATTCTTTGATTTCCTTTGAACAATTAATTAAAAGCACAGGGTGTTCTATGCCAAATCACAATGGCAACTTATGTAGGGGATAAGCTGAAAAACGCATCGCATTTTCATTTACAAAGCGGAAAGCAGACGCGACAAGTGAAAGGGATTTATTCAGACTGTCCGTAAGTGGGAAGTTATTCCCCATCAGGTCCAGCACCATTCTTCATATATAACAAGGAATCAGAAAGCAGAAGTAAGAGCTCAAACTTTTCAGATAATTCCAAATTGAAAGTGCCATTATTAGGGAAGAGAAATTAAAGTGCGCATTCCAATAGAATAACACTTTATTGTTGATAATATTGTGTATAATAAATATTCAAATGATAAATTAATCAAAACTCAACGCGACATAAGGCATTTGTTTGTAGAAGAATCTTAGTAATTGTACGTTGTCAAGTCTTAATTTGTTGGAGGTGTACAGTTGCCACAATTATGGATTAAAAATAATTTGAAGCTCAGATAGACCGGGGTCTACAAACTGAAAAAGGTCAATAGAGTCCTCCCCTTGAGGAATGATATTGAAAAAATAAGGAATAAATAAGGAAGTTTGTTAAAGTTAATATTCAAGAGTGTGGTGCTGGAAAAGCACAGCGAGTCAGGTAGCATCCGGGAAGCGGGAAAATCGATGTTTCAGGCATAAGCCCTTCATCAGAAAGGATTTTATAGGACATCACAACCACCTGATAAAAGAGCAGTGCTCCGAAAGCTAATACTTCAAATAAACCTGTTGGACTATAACCTGGTGTTGTGTGATTTTTAACTTTGTAGACCCCAGTCCAACACTGGCATCTCCAAATCATGACATATTTACACACACACTATCACGTGCACTCACCCCCACACACTCACATGCACACTCAACATATCGCTCCTACATGCGCACACATATAAGCTTATGACGTGATTGATTTTTGCAGCATTGTATTTTTTTTCAAAAACTGCATTAAGCCGTGTAAAACTCTGTAAAACTATACAGAGGGTTTGTCAGTCTGACAGAGCACTGGGACACAGACAGACTTCACATCAATTGTTTAAAAACCTGAGCTGTCTTGAGAATGCAATTTAAAAGAAGTGCTGGGATTTACATATTAAAGAACAGAAACCAGCATATCCCATTATAAAACATGAAAGGTTTAATCTAACATTGTTTACTGTATCACATCTCCCGGACACTGAACTCCTTTGGCTATAAATTCTGTGAGCATGATCTTAAGCTCCACAACCCTCTGATGAAGTGCGGTGCTCCGAAAGCTAGTGCTTCCAATTAAACCTGTTGGACTGTAACCTGGTGTTGTGTGATATTTTTAAAACTTTGTCCACCCCAGTCCAACACCGGCACCTCCAATTCATTGCATAAAATCAGTACACTTCCGACGGGGCCAGGCACTTAATGAACTACCGCTGTTGGCACTGCTGTCCACGTGGTCCCACTGAAAGTATTACAGACTGATTCTGTTAAACTGAGTTAGAATGGGCGATTTAAGGCCAGTGGCAATAAAGTAAAACTGCTGCTATAATTTGTCACATTCACTTATGATATTGAAAACACTATTTGGGTGTTTGTTAAACAGTGGTGATTAATGAGTACATAAAACAATCAGTCACAGACAAATCACAGAGTTTAACTCTTTCCGAAAATAGTTCAACTTCAGTAATTCGAGATACTTACCGGGAACGCCAATAACAGCAATGATTGCGAAGTATATTTTTCTGATACTGAAAATGATTTCACGCATGTCTATTTTTCTAATGCGATCTCCCTGGATGCTGCAAGGAATTTCACTTTATGTGCTTAATGTGAGACCTTGAATTTATAAGCTTTAATATTTCCACAGGGACTTGCATCATCTTCCTGCTCCTTCTCATTTCACACAATTAGGTTACAACACCAAATACAATTCATTTCATGATAATAACAACAAACGAAAAGGCACTGGCAACATTCCACTTTAAAAAATGCAGACACTGCTCTCCCAGTAAAGAGGAAGATATTTTTCAAGCATTGAGTATAATTTAAGCATTGGGCGGCATGGTGGCACAGTGGTTAGCACTGCTGCCTCACAGCGCCAGAGACCCGGGTTCAGTTCCCGACTCAGGCGACTGACTGTGCGGAGTTTGCACATTCTCCCCGTGTCTGCGTGGGTTTCTTCCGGGTGCTCCGGTTTCCTCCCACAGTCACAAAGATGTGTAGGTCAGGTGAATTGGCCATGCTAAATTGCCTGTAGTGTTAGGTTAAAGGGGTAAATGTAAGGGTATGGGTGGGTTGCGCTTCGGCAGGTCGGTGTGGACTTGTTGGGCTGAAGGGCCTGTTTCCACACTGTAAGTAATCTAATCTAATCTATAATCTGTAGAAATATTTGTTTTTGTGATCCATTTTAATCCATTGTACTCCTTAATAACATTTTGCAATTTTCAATTAGGCTAATACAGCACAGATGTTGCAGTAGACCGTGTGGCTGCAACACTTCACCATGTATTTCCAATAAAATTATTTAAACGCTTCAGTTTCATCACAGCAGTGCAAACTTCAACAACTAAAACTTCTGATGCAATTTGCAATGGCATTAAATATGACCAAGGTAAAAACTAATTTAATACCATAAATAATTGCAATAAAGAACATTAAACAGATAAAACAGATGAAGGTTTTGCTCAAAATAAGAACAAAAAACAAGGAACAATACAGCACAACAGTAGGCCTTTTGACCCATCAAGCCTGCACCGTTCTAACGAAAATCTTTTTGCCTTTCCATGGTGCATATGAATCTATTCATATGAATCGCTTCAGTAAGGCATTTAATAAGATTTCACATGATAGGCTATTGCACAAAATACGGAGTTTTTGGATTGAATGTGATTTAGCGGTTTGGAACAGAAACTGGCGAGCTGAAAAAAGGCAGAGGTGGTGGTTGATGGGAAATATTCATCCTGGAGTTTACTTATCAGTGGTATGCCGCAAGGATCTGTTTTGGGGCCACTGCTGTTAATCATTTTTATAAATGACCTGGAGGTGGGCATAGAAGGATGGATTAGTAAATTTGCAGATGACACTAAGGTAGGCAGAGTTGTGGATAGTGCCAAAGGAATTATGGATTATAGGTAAGATGCAGAGCTGGGCTGAGAAGTTGCAAATGGAGTTTAATGCAGAAAAGTATGAGGTAGTTCACTTTGAAAGAAGTAACAGGAATGCAGAGTACTGGGCTAATGGTAAAGTTTATTGGTAGGGGGATTGAGTTTTGGAGCAACAAGGTCATGCTTCAGCTGTACAAGCCACTGGTGCAGCCGCACCTGGAATATTGCGTACAGTTCTGGTCATCGGATTATAGGAAGGATGTGGAAGTTTCAGAAAGGGTTCAGAGGAGGTTTACTAGGATGTTGCCTGGTATGGTCTTATGATGAAAGGCTGAGGGAACTGAGGCTGTTTTCATTGGAGAGAAGAAGGTTGAGAAGTGACTTAATATAAGATAATCAGAGGATTAGATAGGATGGATAGTGAGAGCTTTTTTCCTCAGATGGTGAAGGCTAACATGAGGGAACATAGCTTTAAATTGAGGAGTAATTGAGGACAGATATTAGGGCTATTTTCTTTACCCACAGAGTAGTAGGAGCATGGTACGGCCTGCCTGCAACAGTCACCGACATTAATGGCATTTAAATGGGCATTGGACATCCATATGGATAGTAATGGAACAAAGTCGGTTAGATGGGCATCAGATTAATTTTGCAGGTCGGCGCAACATCAAGGGCCGAAGGGCCTGCACTGCACAGTAATGTTCGATGTTCTAATCATCTCATTTATGTATCTTGCAGGATGTCTCTTAAATGTTCTGTTGTGTTTGCCTTTGCCACCTCCTCTGGCACTTTCTAGGTACAAACTACTCTCTGTGTGCATATCTTGCCTCTTGTACATCCTTTAAACTTTCCCGTTTCCAAGTTAAACCTGTGTTTTTTTCTTTTCTAGTGGGAATTTAAAAAAATTGACTATCCATGCTATCTAAGATTCTAAGAATTCTGTAAACCTCAATCGTGTTTCCTCTTATCCATTCTCATTCTCTTGAAAACAAACTGAGGTTTCTTTGACCCAATATCTACTTAATTCAGCTCCCCATGACTGAGCAGCACAAAATGGTCGCTGGCGATATATGAGATTCGTAACAGAATGTGGCTGGCATTAGTTGAAGAGCTTGAGAAAATATTTGTTTAACGTAGTCTTCACAAGTCGAACAATAAAGCTCTGTAGACCCAAGGTAAAAGAGCTGAGATAGAATATGCAGTTGCAGTTGTTTGCACATAAGACATAAATAAATGTACCTTGTCATAAAGTGTAAAAGTCCTGATAAGATTTGCTTTCTCAAAATGCAGCACCTCGTATTCATCTGAATTAAACTCCATCTGTCACTTCTCAGCCCATTGGCCCTTCTGATCAAGATCCTGTTGTAATATGAGTTAACCTTCTTCGCTGTCCACTACACCTCCAATTTTGGTGTCATCTGCAAACCTACTAACTGTACCTCTTATACTCGCATCCAAATCATTTCTGTGAATGACAAAAAGTTGAGGAACTAGCACCAATCCTTGTGGCACTCCACTGGTCACAGGCCTCTAGTCTGAAAAACAACCCTCCACCACCACTCTCTCTTCTACCTGTGAGCCAGTTCTGTATCCAAATGGCTGGTTCTCCCTGTATTCCATGAGATCTAACCTTGCTAATCAGTCTCCCATGGGGAACCTTGTGGAACGCCTTATTGAAGTCCATATAGATCACATCTACTGCTCTGCCCTCATCAATCTTCTTTGATACTTCTTCAAAAAACTAAATCAAGTTTGTGAGACATGATTTCCCATGCACAAAGCCATGTTGACTATCCCGAATCAGTCCTTGCCTTTCCAAACACATGTACATCCTGTCCCTCAGGATTCCCTCCAACAACTTGCTCACCACCGAGGTCAGGCTCACTGGTCTATAGTTCCCTGGCTTGTCCTTACCAC
>NC_057742.1:43068831-43075872 GCF_004010195.1 Chiloscyllium plagiosum
TTCTTAGTGATTTCAGTGCTTCCCTCTCCTTGGTGTTGGGAACAAGCAATATGAATTCGACTGGGACAACACTACTATCGTAGGGCAAGCCAGACAGAGAACAGCCAGGGAATTCCTAGAGGCATGGCATTCATCCACAAACTCTATCAACAAACACATCGACCTGGACCCAATATACCAACCACTACAGCGGACAGCTGAAACTGACAACCGGAAGCGGCAGGGACAGACCACTATAAACACCGGAGGAAACATCAAAGAAGCGCTTCGCAGGAGGCTCCCAAGCACTGATGATGTCGCCTAGCCAGGGGACGAAACGTTTGCAACAAAAACTTCCAGCTCGGCGAACAGAACCACAACAACGAGCACTCGAGCTACAAATCTTCGCACAAACTTTGAATGCCTGTTTTCCTTTGATCGCTAAAGATCTCTCTGGATTTTCAGAGATTTTTTGTTTCCCCAATGTAATTTTAATAACCTTTTTAATGCTGGAAATGAACTCCTTAGTGTTGTGTGAATCATTTGTTCATTCCACCCTGAAACTCTTCGTAGTTAAGACTTTTCAAACCAGACAACATCATGGCAAACAATCTCTTTATCTTCTCCAAAGCCTCCACATCCTTCTGGTAGTTTGGTGAACAGAATGTCCACAATATTCCAAACATGACCTCACAATATTCCTACAGCTGCACCATTATTTGACCATTTTTATACTCTCTGTCCCAACCAATGAAAGCATGACTGCCATACGTCTTCTTGACCACCTTATCCACTTGTGTTGCCACTGTCAGGGAACTGTAGACTTGAAGTGTTGTTATTGACTGTATTCTTCTGTCGTGCATCACTTCACAATTGTCTGGAATAAATTCCATCTGGATTAGTGATGCTGGAAGAGCACAGCAGTTCAGGCAGCATCCAAGGAGCTTCGAAATCGATGTTTCAGGCAAAAGCCCTTCATCAGGAATAAAGGCAGTGAGCCTGAACATCTGCCATTTCTCTACCCAAGTCTCCAGCCTATCTATATCCTGCTCTACTCTCTGACAATCCTCCTCATAAACTACAACTCCCACAGCCTTTGTCCGCAAATTGATGGATCAGACCAACTATTTTCTCCTCCAAATCATTACTATATATGTAACAAACACAGGGGTCCAAAACACTGATTACTGCAGAACACCACAATTCACAGATCTCCAAGATGAAAAACACCATTCCTCAACTACACTCTGTTATCTCTGACTAAGCCAATTCTAGAGTCATCCGACCAGCACATGTGACGCAAACGTCAGTGTCAGCCTGTCATGATGGCTCTTGTCAAAGGCCCTACTGAACTAATATATACACCATCTCTAATGGTCTTCCTTCATAAATCAGCTATGTGACTGCCTCAAAAAACTCAACCAAAGTTGTGGGATACAACGTCTCCCAGTACAATGCCATGCTGGCAGTGTCTAATAGTCCATATATGCCAAATATGAATAAGTCCTGTCCATTGTATACTTTTCAAATAATTTCTCCGCCATGAATGTGAGATTTATCAGCCTACACATTCTGCTTTATCCCTCTTGCCCTTGTTTAACAAAGGAACAACATTGGGTATTCTCTTGTTCTCTGGGATATTGTATGGGACTAGACAGGATACAAAGATATTGTACAAGGCCCCAGCAATTTCTTCCCTCCCCTCCCTTAAATTTCTGGGATAGGTCCCATCAGGACCTGGGGACAAGTCTACCTTAATGCTTGTAAAATGCCCAAGATTTTCTCCTTTTCTTTCTTTGTTGACATGCCCTAGAGTATGAATATACCCCACGCTAAACTCACCATTCACCATTTCCCTCACTTTCTATTCACCCACTTCCACCAGTTTCATGCAGAAATCCCCTTGTCCTTGACAGGACCTATCCTTCCTGCAGCTAACCAATTGGTCCTTACATATTTATAAAATACCTATCCAATGTTCTATAATTTTGTAACACGGCTTCCTTGCTCTTAAAGTCTGTGCACACTGAAGGTCAGAATCGCGCATACTTACTTAATCAATCTGATTTGGAGGTGCTAGTGTTGGACTGGAGTGCACAAAGTTAAAAATCACACAACACCAGGTTAGAGTCCAACAGGTTTAGTTGGAAGCACTAGCTTTCGGATGAAGGAGCAGCGCTCCAAAAGCTAGTGCTTCCAAATAAACCTGTTGGACTATAACCTGGTGTTCTGTGATTTTTAACTTTAACCAATCTGTGTATCTGTGGATTTAGAACATAGAACACAGAGCAGTATAGAAACAGAATGGGTCCTTTGGAACTCAATGTTGAGTTGAACATAACAAATCAAACTTCTCCCTTCTCACTGCCATTGGTCCATATCCCCTCATTCTTTGCTTATTTAAATCCCCTTAAACACTCCTGTCCCTAATTATGCCACGTTTTTCCAATTGTGTGTAAATTCTATCCCTAAAAATTCTCTCCAATTGCTTCCTAAATACTGATGTGCAACTCCACAATCTATAGTTTGCTGGATAAGCTATATTTCTCTTCTTGAATGGAGGGATTACACGAGCTATATGCCAGTCCTCCTGGATCATTCTAGTGGCTGGCTAGCCAGGAAACAAAGGTCTTGGTCAAGGCCCCAGCATGATCCTCTCTTGCCTCACTCCATAACCTGGTGTAGATCCCATCTGGACCTGGAGACTTATCTGCTTTAATGCTCTTCAAGAGACCCAGCACTACTTCTTACTCCATCTCAAAATGTCCTCACATATCAAAATGCTCCACAATAATCTCACGATCCTCCATATCGTTCTCCTTGGTGAATACTGATGTAAATTATGCATTTCAGGACTTACTCACATCCTCTGCCTCAAAGAACAAATTCTGTCATTCATTGGGCGGCACGGTAGCACAGTGGTTAGCACTGCTGCCTCACAGCGCCTGAGACCCGGGTTCAATTCCCGCCTCAGGCGACTGACTGTGTGGAGTTTGCACATTCTCCCTGTGTCTGCGTGGGTTTCCTCCAGGTGCTCCGGTTTCCTCCCACAGTCCAAAAGATGTGCAGGGTCAGGTGAATTGGCCATGCTAAATTGCCCGTAGTGTTAGGTAAGGGGTAAATGTAGGGGTATGGGTGGGTTTCGCTTCGGCGGGTCGGTGTGGACTTGTTGGGCCGAAGGGCCTGTTTCTACACTGTAATGTAATGTAATCTAATCTAATCCTTGAGTGATCCTACCTTCTCGCTAGTTAGCTTTTTTGTTTTTCATGCATGTGTAGAATACCTTGGAATGTTCTTTGACACTTCTTGCCAAGGTTATTTCATGGCCCTTTCTTGCTCTCCCAATTCCCTGCTTCAGTTCTTTCCTGCTTTCTTCATATTCCTCATGGCCCCCATCTGAGTTTTGTTTCATAAACCTTGCATACCTTTTTTCCCCCCTTTTCACTAAATTCACAAACTCCCTCATTCTTGTCCTTCCTCCTTACTTGTGTCTCCTGGTCCTGAACTCTGATAAGCAATTCTCACATGTCAAATGTGGACAAATGGATAACAGCTCCTCCCAATTACCACTTCCTAGCTCCTGCCAAATTGTGACAAAATTTGCCCTCTCCAAATTTAATACCTTCCTGCAAAGCCGTGACTTATCCTGCATTGTACACTAAATTCCCTTTGCTCCTCTGCACACCCTACAAACACACATACCGATATTTCCTGGGAAGATGGATTAGACAGATATTGATTAAACTTCAATCTTTGTCCAAACAAGTACCAAACCTCCCGTATCATTTTTTCCTTTCTCTGTAGAAAATGGCAGAGAGATACTCCATCTGAATTAAGTCTCCTTCTTAACGTGATGTTTTGACTCCGGTAATTATTGGTTCAGATCTCAATTAGAAACCTGGTTTGATGAACACTCAAATTTGTTTAAAAGAAGAAGGAGGTCAATTACTGAACACTTTCACAAAAGGCCACTGTTGTACTTTAATGAAACAACAGCAAAACATGTATTCAATAACACAATATTTGATCTGCACTGAACCAGACAAAATAAGCTGTAAACAGTTCATTTCAAACATCAAAGCATGTTTCAAATTCACACCATTCCTTGCATCGATGGAAAAACCTTACATACAAAAACTCCAGGAGACATTTTATCACTGAGGTTTCTACTTTAGACTGGTAAGGTGCAAGCAAATTTCGTCTCGTGTTTTTTTTGCACGCCCTGCCAGCAACCTGTCAACTTGTATTTTTCACAAGACTGCCTAAGTGACCTTTAACTCTTACAATATATTAACTTCAGAGAAAACTCATTTGTTCCATACACACTTTTTGAGCAGTCTGTCAGGAGTAATTACCAGACAGCTCAGCATAACTACCTTCATTCCCCACCACACATACTGCCACTCTGAATTTCCCTTCTTTTTTTCTCTGGATTACTGTTCATAGGCCACAGCAGAAGGTTGCTCCAAAGCTCCCTTTCTTGCAGTAAAACACCGACATGAGTGCCTCTTCACAGTGAAGGCAACGAGATGTATTTGAAAATAAAGGATGTAAATTGACCTCCAGGTTCGTGTTCCCAAACTTACATGGCAACACAAAGAAAATAATATTAACCCAATGATTTACAGTTTTGACCCAATTTGCAATATATATAGAGAGTATTCTTAAAGTCATACATGTTTTTAGAAATGACTAGCTGAGTACTTAAAATAAAAAGTCTCTCCAGGAAAAAATGTCATTTCCTATTAAGATCGCTTTTAGTTGTAACGTTTATTTTAACTGTACACTTCTACTATGTTGCATACATAAGAAATTTTGACAGCAATCACATATAGTATATTATATTTTGTTCATGAAATTGTTAGCCTACACATTCAGTCTGTGGAAGAATCTCCAATAATATCGTTTATTCCATCTGCATGAATGCCTTTCAAGTTGTGTGCTTGCAGCAGTCATCTCCAACAGAAAAGATATTGATTCTTGTTCTGAAGCTTTACTCAGAACTTTAGAGCATTGATCTGTATAAATAATCAGCTAATAATTGAGACTTAAATATATTGTAAATTCAACACCAAACTCAAAGTGCATTTTTCCAGATATGCAGTTTTTGATCAAGATGTGTAATAATTTCACCCAGACTTAGGTCAACACAACCACGTAATAAATAAATACAAAACAAGTTCATAATTCTTCAATCATTTTAATTTTTAATTTTTGAGAAATGCTGGTGTATGTTCATTCCAATCCAGATAGCCTTTACTTGGTTATGAATATGTTGTGCAATGGAAATGACCGTTTTTTGGTTGTTCATCTAATGGAACCTAAAGTATAAATTGATGAAATCAATTTTTGCAACATAAACCCATCTGTCGAATCCTGACACTTTACTCCTCTGTTTGGATAAAATAGTCATGGACTCAGCATTGAGAATTTAACATACAATCCTTGAGGTCAGTGAGGAGAAATTTGAAGATGTGTCTGACTGGTTTCAACTAGCCTTCTGCCAAAGTTTAATTTTACACTGAAGATGAATAAATCATTGGTTTTTCCATGTTTTAATGTCTGTTCCAGTAGTTTGAGTTTTGAATTTCTTTAAATGACAGTTACAATAATTTGTTCACAAGAACACCAACATTCAACCAAATATAAATGTTATCCATTTTGGTGTTTATGACAATCAGACAATTGTCCAGGTTTCCTTTATTCTTACGTGTATTCCATTATACATGTTTATCAGGTGATTGCAAAACTAGGAACATGATCAACTACATCTGCTTATTTTATTTTCCTGACTCCAAAAATTAATTTGGCAGATGCCACATTTCACTACAATGAAGGTCTCTATCAAAACTACATTCACTCAGTGAGTGCCGTGCTGTAACATCACGAGTTCTTTCATCGCTCATGCAGTGGAATATCCAGTATTTTCTCTTTCAGATAGAATGTATTTACTACTCTGTTCTTGTAATATTTGCGACACCAGGTAACTGTTGAAACAGGTTGCTAAATGTACAAATCATTTATTAAATGTTATGCCTAACGCAGTCTCAAGTTGGTTTTAATTTTCTTATTCTGCTCAGTTGTTCACTTATTGCCACATCTGTTTCCCATGAATCTGTTTGTTTTTTCCGAACAACAATGTTTTCTGTGAAGCAAGATATACTTACCTTCATTATTCTCAGAGAGTGTTCATCCTTTAATGAACATTGCTAAGCTTATGGTATCTTTGATGTGTAGAGAAAATGCTGTGTAAATTTTCATAATGATTAATTAAACTCCAGTACCATCAGTTAGAGATGAATTATAATTGCTTTGGGAGTTTACTGTTTGTCTTGGTTTAAAACCAGCTCACAGTTTAAATAATAAAAGAATTAGTGGTTATAGTGAGTGGATGGGTAAGTTGAACTGAGGCCATGAAAAGATCAGCCATGATCTTATTGAATGGTGGAGCAGGCTCGAGGGGCCAGAGGGCCTACTTCTGCTCCTAGTTCTTATGTTCTATGTCCTGGAAAGATTTTGTGTCAATTCATAATTGTTTGTAATGTTATTACTGTTTATGAAATAATCTTTCCATTTATGAACAATTACATCGAAAAATCTTCTGAAAGGCGTTTTCAGCCTGGTTCAACTTTGAACATGATCATGGTTGAACAACAGTTTAGTTCACTGTTCATCCACTGTCCCCATAACCTCTGAGCTCTTTATCCCTAAGAAGAAAATCTTAACCCCTCTTGAAACATTCAATAATTTGTCCACAACCAACTTCTGGATCAGAGATTTCTCAATGTGAATACAATCAAATGAGACAGATAGATAATTACTAAATCTTAAAAATAAGGTGGTCCTTGAGACAAATCAAATCACAGGATAACATAAATAAGAGTCATATGCCAAGAGTCATATGCCACCTCCAAACGGACCCCACCACCAAGGATATATTTCCCTCCCCTCCCCTATCAGCATTCCGTAAAGACCACTCCCTCCGTGACTCCCTCGTCAGACCCACACCCCCCACCAACCCAACCTCCACTCCCGGCACCTCCCCCTGCAACCGCAGGAGGT
>NC_057742.1:43075976-43079393 GCF_004010195.1 Chiloscyllium plagiosum
CTAGGAACCCTCCAACCACATGGGATGAACTCGGATTTCACCAGTTTCCGCATTTCCCCTCCCCCCCACTTGTCTCAGTCAAATCCATCGCACTCAGCACCGCCTTCCTAACCTGCAATCTTCTTCCTGACCTCTCCGCCCCCACCCCAGTCTGACCTATCACCCTCACCTTGACCTCTTTCCACCTATCACATTTCCGACGCCCCTCCCCCAAGTCCCTCCTCCCTACCTTTTATCTTAGCCTGCTGGACAAACTTTCCTCATTCCTGAAGAAGGGCTTATGTCCGAAACGTCGATTCTCCTGTTCCTGCCTGACCTGCTGCGCTTTTCCAGCAACACATTTTCAGCTCTGATCTCCAACATCTGCAGCCCTCACTTTCTCCTCATATGCCAAGGGTCTAACTAAAGCAATAAATAAGTATCACATGTGGGAACACCATCCACCATGTACACAACAGATACTCATGTGATTTGGCCAAAGTTGTCTATCTCATACGCTACAGGCACGGATGCCCCAAGGCATGGCATATTGGCGAGGCCATACAGACACTATGACAACAAGTGAATGGACACCGTGCAACATTTGCCAGACAGGAATTGTCCCTCTCAGTCGGGGAATACTTCAGATCAAGGACATTCAGCCTGCGATCTTCGGGTAAGTCTCCACCAAGGCAGCTTTTGAAATACACAATGCAGAATCGCCGAGCAGAAACTGAGTTTGATGCAGATAATCATCTGCTTTCCTGTTCAGACCATAAAAGTCGATAATCTCCCATTTGTCCACACTATATCGCAACTGCCACGTATTTGTTCACTCACTCAATTTGTCTAAAACAAACAGACTTATTTTTATGTATACTACTCACAGCTCACTCTCCCACCTAGCATGCATTGCCCGCAAGCTTTCAGATTTGACATTCACTTGCCTGATAGTCATCATTTTTTTCCTCTGTTTAAAAGGCTTTTTCAGCTTCATTGGCTGGGCCAGAGTGGACCTAGCCTATTGAGGGCATGTGGCAGTGGTTACAATTTTTCCCGGCGATTGGAGGTGGCAGTGACTGTAACTCAGGCAGCTCCTGGTGAAGATTTGTGGCAACAGAGACCCTGGAGCCCCTTGCAAAGACCCTAACTGATGTCAAGTAGTGAACGTAGGAGTAATGGAGAATAACAAGAAGAAGATGGAAAGATGATCTCCATTTCAATGAAATCTTGCATTATATTCAGTGCTTCAAGATGTTGCCAGAATATGGCAACAACTTGCATTTTGCATGCGAAAAAAAAGTCACTTTTTTGTATACATGTGACAATAAATCTAATTTCAATTTCATCAAGTTGTTGGGAAAGCTCAGCAGGTCTGGCATCATCTGTGAAGGGAAACCAGAGTTAACATTTCAGGTCCAATGACACTTCTCTAGGGAAAGACAAAGGAACGAGGACATGCCACAACCCAAAGGACTAGCCACACTACCATACATCTAGAGCATTTCCGAACTGACAGCCAGACTACTGCGACCACTAGGACTAATAACAGCACATAAACCAACAGCCACTCTCAGACAACAACTCACCAGAACGAAGGACCCGATACCCAGCATGAGCAAAACCAATGTAGTGTACAAAATCCAATGCAAGGACTGCACAAAACACTACATAGGACAAACAGGAAGACAGCTAACGATCCGCATCCATGAACACCAACTAGCCACAAAACGACATGACCAGCTATCCTTAGTAGCTACACACGCAGATGACAAGCAACATGAATTCGACTGGGACAACACTACTATTATAGGACAAGCCAAACAGAGAACAGCCAGGGAATTCCTAGAGGCATGGCACTCATCCACAGATTCAATCAATAAGCACATCGACCTGGACCCAATATACCGGCCACTGCAGCGGACAGCTGGAACTGACAACCGGAAGCAGCAGAGACAAACCACTATAAATGCCGGAGGAAAGATCACAGAAGTGCTTCACAGGAGGCTTCCAAGCACTGAGGATGTCACCTAGAGAGGGGACGAAACGTCTGCAACACAAATTCCCAGCTCGGCGAACAGAACCACAACAACTTCTCTGGAACTTAAGTAAGAGGATGTGGTTGACTTGCACATCCAGAAGAACAATATCCCACAGAAGAAATTAATGTGTACAATTAAAGCCGATGGGATTTTGAGATCGGTGTTTGTATGCTGAGTGAACACAAGGCTAATTGGCAGGCAGGAAACAATTAAAAAAAATGCAGGTCTTTGTAACAATTAGTAGGAGTAAACCGGGTACGGCAAAGATCAGTATGTTTATCCCAGCTGTTCACAGTATATATTGATAATTTAGCTCAGAGAGCTAAATATCATATTTCCAAGTCAGGAGATGACACAGCTGGGTGAGAGGCTGAACTGTGAGAAGGATGCAGAGGTGTTTCGGTATATTGTTTCTTTGGCAGGTACAGTATAATGTGAATAACTGCAATGTTATCCATTTTGGTTTAAAAACAGGAATGCAGGTTATTATCTGAAGAGCTGTAAGTTGAGAAAGGGGAAGATGAGACGATACCTGGATCTCCTCTTACATCAGTTGCTGAAGGTAAACGCAGAGATGCAGCAGGCAGTAAAGAAGGTTAATTCAATGTTCACTTCCAGAAAGAGAATATTTGAGTACAGGAGCAGGGATGCCTTCCGAGCAATCCAAGGCCTTGGTAATGCCATACCTGGAATATTATATCCAGTTTCAATCTCCTTATCTAACGCAAGATATTCCAGTGACTGAGGGAGTGTAATCAATATTGATAAGACTGATTCCTGGAATGGTCGGAATGACGTGTGAGGAGATATTTGTCCAGTTAAGAGTGTATTAACTGGAATTCAGAAGAACAGTAGGGGGATCTCAGAGAAACCTATGAAAATCAAACAGGACGAGATAATGTAGGCACAGGAAGGAATACTCGAATCCAATCCCCAAAACTGAGCGGATTCTAAGTCTGCTGTTTACGTGGATTATTAGATTGGATTCCCTACAGTATGGGAACAGGCTCTTCGACCCAACAAATCCACACCAACCGTGTGAAGCATGTCCCACCCAGACCCATTCCCCATTTACAGCTCACTAATGCAAACTATGGACAATTTAGCATGGCCAATTCACCTGACCTGCACATGTTTTGACAGTGGGAAGAAACCAGAGCACCTGGAGGAAACCCACGCAGACACAGGGAGAATGTGCAAACTCCACATAGACTGTCACCTGAGGCTGGAATCAAACCTGGATCCCTGGCGCCGTAAGGCAGCAGTACTAACCACTGAACCAACATGCCACCACTGTGATCATACAGATATATATTTATAAACCCCTAAACTACTGCCATACAACAGTACTGCTTATCTTCCACAGCACCCACGACCGTGTATGTTGGTGCAAGAC
>NC_057742.1:43079893-43098646 GCF_004010195.1 Chiloscyllium plagiosum
TTTGATTATAATGCAAAAGCGATAACAATGACACGACAGAAACAAGACAGGGCACACCAGTTGCGCTCTTTAAAAGGTTGATAGTCTGTGCAGTACATTTCTGCTGATATTCAGAACCAGAGCAGGGATAAAGTAAAAAAAAAATCACATGGCAATTAATTAGAATTATCTTCTCTCTCACCAGATAGCAAATATCAGCGAGTACATTCAGTGCAAGATTTGGTGATGAAGATGGCAGCAAAAATGAGAAGCTTTGTGGCCTAGTCACAGCATGTGTGGACAGCACTCCCTCACCCCTGGAACAAGGAAACACTGCTGTCTCTGCCTGGCTTTGAAGCGAGAATCTTTTGCACATTAGGTGAACACGATAATCACTATACTACATAAACAGAACTCGCTGGTCTTGCCCATTAATCTTGCTATATCATTCAATTTTGCTTCATCGCTTTTCATTGTTTGTTTTAAACAGATGGATTTTAGCACATTTATTGGAAGTATTCTAAGAAGAAAATAACTCACAGAAGCATCCGAACCCTCTTTTATTGGATTGTGTCAGTAGCACTTGCAGCTGTCTCTGTGGCATGATGGGTCAGCACATTCAGCTGTTAACCGGTAGGTCGATGAACCAAGACCATCCAGGGAGGAAGGGTCCGGATGTAAGTTTATTCTCTGAGCTGGAAGATTTTTTCTCAGATGTTTCATCACCATGCTGGGTAACATCATCAGTAAGCCTAAGTTGAAGTGCTGGTGTTCTGTCCCGCTTTCTATTTATGTGGCTTGGTTAGTTGTGCTGGGTGAGGTTGGTAAATGGGGTCCAAATCAATGTATTTGTTGATGGAGTTCTGGTTTGAATGCAGGCCTCTAAGAATTCACATGCATGTGTTTGTTTAGCTTGTCCCAAGATAGATGTATTGTCCCAGTTGAACTGGTGTCCCTCATTGTCTGTGAAGGGTCTCCTTACTGGTCCCCAATTGGCATTATTCGTGTCACGTTACCAAACTGTCAATGGGGATTTTATTTGCAGGGAGGTATCTCACAAGCCTTAACAGCTATCCACTGAGTCCCCAAAATGGCAGCTTTTAACTCATATTGAAGCAAAAATGACAGGTTGAACATATTTGGCGACACAGTGAAAAACAAATGTAATGTGTCTGTGAGACAGCATAAGGAGTCTGACACAAATAGCAGTAGTGGAGCTCTAATCAATGCCTCCAAAGAGACTGGAGCCTTAGACCATACCTTGCTTTGTCCAATATGTTCCATTAATAGCTTGACAAAATAAGCAAGACCCAATGAAAGTGAAGTTTGTCAACCGTGGATTTGATTTGATTAAGTTTCTCTTTTGAACAGTCCTGTGAGAGTACCTGCACCACAAGGATTGCAGCAGGTTGGAGACGTTAGCTGACCAGGACAAAAACGGAATCTGTAAAAGTGCTGGCTCAGAAGATGAGCACAATGTTCTGAAGAACAGTCACTGAAATAGAAACATTAAGTCAGATTTCTCTACACGGATGCAGACAGATCTACTGAGTGTTTCCAGCAATTTCTCTTTTTGTTTCTGAGTTCCAGCACCTGCAATTCTTTCAGATTGGAAAAAAATCAAACAGTATCTCACTCTATTTAATCTATGAAGAAAATGCAAAAACTGAACATATTCCACAAGATAATCCTGTGCTTCTCTCATTATTTGCTGTTCATTTTCCTCTTTCACTGGATGTAATTCCATAATAATTAATGATAAGAGGAAGGAATTGAATGGAGAAATTCTTGTTCCTTTTTGTAAATGCCAAGGTATCTACATTCTGATAAAGGTTAGATGATGAATTTCAGTTATTACCCAATATCCTACTGAAGGACAGACAACTGTAGGCTCTCTGGTGAGATAAATAGGATCACGTAAAAAGTGGAAAAAAGTACAGTCCGTGCGTTGAGTTTATGGGAACAGCAACAAAGGTTGGGCACAAACTCACATGTGCAATGCACAATGAATAGAGAAATTCAGCACCTTAGTTATAACGACAGTTTGGGCAATGAAATTCATCTGATAGAACCAGGACAGGGGGAAATTCAATAAACTTTCTCACTACAATTAATTGGAATTGTCTTTTTTTCCCACAATAGCAAATATTGGCAAGTAGACACTTTAAATTCAGAATAGCATTTCTTGGTTGTGGTGAGCTCATTGTTTATATGCTGGGACATTCATTGTGGTGGGATCAGGACAGTGTGACCCATCTATGCCAGACAGATCCATGTCCCTGGATCGTGCTCTCCCTTTAACCAAGGCAGTCCCCCTTCGTGCCTTGCAGTGTTGTTTCAGTTCCCAACTATTCTGGCCATCTGGAAGATCAAATAAGGTTAGAATTTCAGATAGACAAGAACAAAAATCCTTGTAAAGTCTTGCTTTTGGTGGGATTCAACATGGTGGCAGTCTGAACAGTCTGCTGTGTTTGGCTCTGTGCCATACCCCAGGCATGGTGGGCTCCTAGCCCACACCCCCGCCCTGCTCCCATTGGTCACCCCTGAGGAAAGTCTTTCGTTTATATTAAGTAGAATACTTAGAACCCCTTTAACTCAGGATTTAGCAGATCTGGAGCTGATATGAAGACATCAAAGGGAAAAGGCCCTGGGGAGTGCGGCAAGCAAGGCACTCCTCTACTATGTCGGGTACACCCACGGCCGTTACCTTGACTCCTGTGATGGTGCCCTTGAGTTATATTAGATTCCCTATAGTGTGGACACAGGCCCTTCGGTCCAACAAGTCCACACCGACCCTCCGAAGAGTAACCCACCCAGACCCACTTCCCTCTGACTAATGCACCTAATACTATGGGGAATTCAGCATGTCCAATTCACCTAACATGCACATCCTTGGACTGTGGGAAGAAACTGGAGCACCCGGAGGAAACCCACACAGACACGGGGAGAATGTGCAATATGTCCACAAAGACAGTCGCCCAAGGCTGGAATTGAACCCGGGTCCCTGATGCTGTGAGGCAGCAGTGCTAACCACTGAGCCACTGTGCCGCCTCAATGGATCTGCAGCAGTTACTATAACAGAATTTACAAAACTCCGTGAAAAGTTTGAGGGAGTGCTGGAACCAATCACTGTCATGCTGGCAAAGTATGAGCAGGAGATCCAGACCTTGGATTGGCACGTGAAAGCTGTGGAACAGAGGACCGTGGCTTTAGAGGCCATGATGGAGACCTCCGAGGGATGGGTCCAAACCTTGGAAGGCCAGGTTCAGGTCCTGCAGGAACAAGTAGATGACCTCGAAAATCGAGGTCGAAGAAAAAAATCTGCAGATCTTGGGCTTACCTGAGCGTGAAGAAGGTGAAAACCTCGCTGGCATCCTCTAGGGATGGCTTCCGGAGTTGCTGGGCCTGGAAATCGAGTCAGGCGGAGTGAGTGTGGAGCAGGCCTAACGGATCGGGATATGTAGTCCGGGCTGGCCCAGCGCCACCACCCGGTCCTAGCGCGACTCCAGCATGAAAAGGAAAAGTCTTTAATAATAGAAACAGCTAGAAGACTGGGAAAAAATCCACAGACTTTAGCTTATTAAAGCTCGAAAATAATGTTCTTTCATGACTTTTCTGGGACTGTAATTAAGAAAAGGAATGCCTTTGATGGTTTAAAAAAAAACTGAGAGACTTAAACATTCAATATTCTGAGGTACCCGCAGTGCTGCATTTCAGTTATGGGGGAGCTGTCTACAACTTCGACTCAGCAGAAGAAGTAAAAGAATTTTTGGACTCGCTGAAATGATAGACTTTGGCCGAGAAGAAAGGAAGAAAAGAGACGTACAGATAATGGCATAATATAACTGTATTTTTGTTTCTTCTTTCTCTTTGTTCTTTTCCATTTTGGGGTTTCGGGATTGATAAGCTTGATATTGCTCAGGTGTAAAATCCGGTATGGTTTATATTATATCTATTTTGAGGTTACTTGTTATTCTGTTGTTTTGTTTTAGGTTGCTGAGGGGTGGTTACTCCTTTGATGTAAAGATGTGTGGGGCTGAGATGAGGAGGGGGAGGGGTGGGTGTCCATTGTTAACTGGTGAGAGTGTCAATAATAATGGGTTTTTTCTTTATTTGGAGATGCTGGTGTTGCACTGGGGTGTACAAAGTTATAAATCACACAACACCAGGTTATAGTCCAACAGGTTTAATTGGAAGCACTAGCTTTTGGAGCGACGCTCCTTCATCAGGTGGTAGTCACTACCACCTGATGAAGGAGCAGCGCTCCGAAAGCTAGTGTGCTTCCAATTAAACCTGTTGGACTATAACCTGGTGTTGTGTGATATTTAACTGTGCTTTTTCTTGTTTGGGTTTGGGGCGCAGCCTTAACTGGAAGGTGCTAGGATGGTTGTGAGGTTGGGAGTGAATGCCCCCTATGGGCAAGGGGGGGGATTCTCTGGAAATTTGTGTTTTTTGTGTCTATTTGTTTAAGTTAGGGGTTAATTTTTTTAGTTTTGCTGGTTCTGATAGTGTTTGTAAGAATAATCTTCAGATTTGATAAAGTCTGTTTATTTCTCCACTCATTGCTCATTGAATGGGCTTCTTCCTCTCGGGGGACTGCAGGCTGTAGTGTGCGGTCATGGCTAGTGACCTGTTCAGATGGTGCACCTGGAACACAAAGGGGAGCTATTCCCCCATTAGAAGTAAAAAGGTGCTTTCAAATCTTGACAAGGAAAGGGTTGACATTGCACTGTTGCAAGAGACACACTTGACTGAAAGGGAACATCTGAAGTTACAGCAGGGGAATATGATAGGCTGTTCTTTTCCTCCTTTAACTCCAAAAGAAGAGGTGTAGCCAGACTGGTACGAAAGAACTTCCCACTTTGGGTGACAGATCAAATCCAGGATGAGTATAGATGTTTCGTCATTCTCAAGGTGTTGATACACGGAACATTTACTGTCCCCTGACACACCCTCTCAAATTTTTAGTTAATGCAGTCTCTAAGTTAATGCTGTGGTTCTGTTCGCCGAGCTGGAAGTTTTTGTTGCAAACGTTTCATCTCCTGTCTAGGTGACATCCTCAGTGTTTGGGAGCCTCCTGTGAAGTGCTTCTGTGGTGTTTCCTCCGGCATTTATAGTGGCCTGTCTCTGCCGCCTCCGGTTGTCAGTTTCAGCTGTCCGCTGTAGTGGCCGGTATATTGGGTCCAGGTCTATGTGTTTGTTGATGGAGTTTGTGGATGAGTGCCATGCTTCTAGGAATTCCCTGGCGGTTCTTTGTTTCGCTTGCCCTATAATGACTGGGACAACACTACCATTATAGGGCAAGCGAAACAAAAAACAGCCAGGGAATTCCTAGAAGCATGGCACTCATCCACAAACTCCATCAACAAACACATCGACCTGGACCCAATATACCGGCCACTACAGCGGACAGCTGAAACTGACAACCGGAAGCGGCAGGGACAGGCCACTATAAATGCCGGAGGAAACACCACAGAAGCGCTTCACAGGAGGCTCCCAAGCACTGAGGATGTCACCTAGATAGGGGACGAAACGTTTTCAACAAAAACTTCCAGCTCGGCGAACAGAACCACAGCAACGAGCACCCGAGCTACAAATCTTCTCACAAACTTTGAACTCTAAGTTAATGGTTCTTGGGGTGCGCTGTACGATTATAGGAGGAGATTTTAATTGTCTCATGGACCCTGGGGTAGATGAGATGCCAAGAGGGCTTGTGTGAGGAGCTGGGGCTAGTGGATATGTGGAGGTGCCTCTGCCCAAATGGGAGGAACTTTACCTTCCACTCTAATCCGCACAAGTACCACACAAGAATTTATATGTTCTTTGTTCCATCAGTTTGTTTGGACTTGATGTTAGCCTGCAGGATTGGGAGTATAAGTATTTGGGACCATGCAGCAGTATATTTAGATGTTAAGACCAAAGATAATAGAGTAGGCACGCGGCAGTGGTGCTTGGTCCATTTCTGTTGAAGGATAATAACTTTGTTCAGTATATCACAAGGGAGTTCGGGGCTTTTTGGGACATTAGTCGGGGTACAGCCAGCAATCCATCAGTGCTCTGGGAGACCACCAAAGCATTCTTAAGGGGTATGATTATTTCATACTCAACAATGTGAAGGAGACAGAGAGGAGAGCAGCAGCGGATGCTTGAGGCCCGGCTGAAAGCAGCTGAATGGGCGTGTTATACCAAACCATCCGTGGTCAAATTGCTATGGGTCACGGCTCTCTGGGCTGATCTGAACTCAGTGCTTACACAGATGGTGAAGAGTGAGGTCTCCTTTGCAAAACAAAGACTGTTTGAATAACGGGATAAGCCAGGTAAATACCTGGCTTACCTGGCGAGGAAGACAAGTGATCCACAGTCCATTGTGTCTATCAGGGAGAGAACTGGCAATGTCACTTGTGAACTGAAGAAGATCAATACAAGATTCCGAGAGTTTCATACAGAGTTATACCAGTTGGAGGGATTTGGGGACAGAAATGCGAGAATGGAATCCTTTTTGGAAAACTTGGACTTCATCGGTCCAAATGCAGGTCAGGCCTCCCTTTTAAATGCACCTCTAGCAATACAGGAGGTGCAGGAGGGAGTAAGGCAGCTCCAAATAGTAAGGCACCTGGTCCAGATGGATTCCCCAGTGAATTTTACAAGGGCTTTGTACACATGTTGGCTGATCCATTGCTGGGGATGTATAGTCACTCATATAACCAGGACTGTCTTCCGCCCTCTCTTAGGGAGGCTAATATCTCCCTTATCTTAAAGAAAGGGAAAGACAATGAGAATTGTGCATCGTATAAACCCATCTCGTTGGATGGTTCTATACGATGAATGATGGATTTTAAAATTTTATCAAAGGTGTTGACTCTGAGACTGAGAAGGTGCTGGCCATTATTATAAAAGCGAACCAGACGGGTTTTATCAAGGGCTGCAGCTCCTTGAATAATATTGGACGGTAATAATATTTACCACCCCATGTGGAAAAAAAAACAGGAAATGACGTCACCACAGGAAATGACATCACCAACCCAAGGAAATTCAAACACATAAATAGAAAGCAGGCTACACCACCAGTGCTTCATTCGGAGGCTCACTGAAGATGTTACCTAGTATGGTGACCAAACATCTGAAAATGAAACTTTCAGCTCAGCGAGCAAACCTACATCCAGAACCTCAACCTGAGCTACAAAAATTTTCAAAACTCATTTGATGTGTGTTGAATATAGTGCAAATATGTCAACAGAGAGCGGTTCCAGTTTTGGTGGTCTCCCTGAATGCAGAAAAGGCTTTTGATCGGGTGGAATGGTCATATCTCTTTGCTACTATAGATCGTTTTGGT
The DNA here is from genome assembly GCF_004010195.1 of Chiloscyllium plagiosum. Classification (NCBI taxonomy): domain Eukaryota; kingdom Metazoa; phylum Chordata; class Chondrichthyes; order Orectolobiformes; family Hemiscylliidae; genus Chiloscyllium; species Chiloscyllium plagiosum. The sequence continues at coordinate 43,087,206 of NC_057742.1, forward strand.
CTGGGAGGGTCCTTTGCCAGGTGGGTGGCAGTGTTATATAAAGACCCTAAGGCATCGGTTAAATTGAGCAATTTTGATGTGGAGAGGGGCAGCTGACAGGAATGTCCCTTGTCGCTGCTACTGTTCACCTTGGTACTTGAACCACTGGTGGACGTTATCAGGAAAAACCCTGAAATAATGGCATTGAAAGTGGGAGTTGGGGAATACAAAATCACTCTCTATGCGGACAATGTCCTTTTCTTTTTAGCCAACCCCGAAAAATCCATACCCTAGTTAATACAAAAAGTTAAATTATTCTGTACCTTTTTGGTATATAAGATAAATGTCACAAAATCGGAAGTCATGCCCGTAGTGGTGGTGGGGGGAAAGGGGGCTGGGGATTGGTGGAGGTTAAGCTGGAAGGTAGAATGGAATTTCCCTTTAGACAATCACATAAAGGTTTTCTCTATCTGGAAATTTTTATTACCCCTTGCCTCTGGCAGCTGCATGGACCGAATTTTGTGCAGCTGTTTGAAAAGATAAAGCGATGGGAGGGACTACCCATGTCATGGCTTGGTTGGGTAGCCTTGAATAAAATGAATGGTCTCCCTCGGTTGCTATATCTTATGAGAATGCTCCCGCTGTTATTACCCAAACAGGTGCTGCGGGGGTTTGCTTGATGGCTTGGATTATTTATTTGGCGCCGTAAGCGCCCCTTAATTAAATTTACCAAACTGAAATTTCCGCAGAATATGGGTGGGGTGGATGTCCCGGATCTGAAGAAATATCAAATAGCCGCCCTGCTGTCATACGTAGGCGAATGGGTGCACAATGACACAAAGTCGATATGGCTTGATGTGGAGGCCTCGCAGACAGTGTCCCCTCATAAACTTATTGTTCTTGGATAAGATGAGGTCGGTAGTTGAGCACGGTGAAAGTCCGATTATCATAAATAAGGTAAAAGCATGGAGGATGATGTGGCAAGTTGGGGGCAATTTGTTTAAGACTTAGCCCTTTACCCCATTAGTGGGAGCCCCAGGATTTAGGCCAGGGTCAATGGGCTCCGGCTTCAGAGCTTGGGAGGGTAAAGGAATCTCTTGTCTGGAAGATCTATTTGAGGGATGGTCTTGATGTCTTTTAGCCAATTAGGTCAGAAATACGGAATCCCTATCATGGATCTTTTCCAATATTTCCAAGTTTGGGATTATACACTGAAGAAAACCACGCTCTTGGCTCAGCCCTACAAGTCGGATATAGAACGTAGAGTGCTCTGATGTGGGGCGCTATCTGAATTAGTGCCATATATCATCTGCAGAGAGAGAATGCCTTGGAGGATATGGAGAGACTCTGTGAGATTTGGAATCAGGAGTTAGGAGAGGAAATCTCATCGGAAATGTGGGAGGATTATATGGGGGAACGTAAAGAAGATTTCACTATCCAATAAGGCACAAGTGATGCAATTGAAGATCCTTCACAGGGCGCATATGACACCAGAGAAATTAGCAAAGGTTAAGAAAGGAACCTCCCCAAAATGTCCCAAATGTAAGAACAGTATTGGCACCTTTATACATTGTTTCTGGACCTGTTACAAGATCCACGGATACTGGGGGCCATAGTGTGAATGAGTTGGAGAGGATTCTGGGAGGGGCGATCTGGTGTCCCTCCTCTTGGGACTACCGAATCTTCCCTCTCTGGATGAGCACGGGAAGAGATTGTTTAATATCCTAATGCACTGTGCGAGGAAGAACATCCTATTGAACTGGATATCAGGAACGCCACCAGGTCTTGCAGGGTAGCATAGACTTGTGATAAAGCATGTCCCTCAGGATTACCTGACAAGTATGGTGCACCATGGAACGGAGCGATTCTATAAGACATGGTGGCTCTTTCTGAATTTCAAAGTTTGTGAGAAGATTTGTAGCTCGGGTGCTCGTTGTTGTGGTTCTGTTCGCCGAGCTGGGAATTTGTGTTGCAGACGTTTCGTCCCCTGTCCAGGTGACATCCTCAGTGCTTGGGAGCCTCCTGTGAAGCGCTTCTGTGATCTTTCCTCCGGCATTTGTAGTGGTTTGAATCTGCCGCTTCCAGTTGTCAGTTCCAGCTGTCCGCTGCAGTGGCCGGTATATTGGGTCCAGATCGATGTGCTTATTGATTGTATCTGTGGATGAGTGCCATGCCTCTAGGAATTCTCTGGCTGTTCTCTGTTTGGCTTGTCCTATAATAGTAGTTGGACAAGCCAAACAGAGAACAGCCAGGGAATTCCTAGAGGCATGGCACTCATCCACAGATACAATCAATAAGCACATCGATCTGAACCCAATATGCCGACCACTGCAGCGGACAGCTGGAACTGACAACCGGAAGCGGCAGATTCAAACCACTACAAATGCCGGATGAATGATCACAGAAGCGCTTCACAGGAGGCTCCCAAGCACTGAGGATGTCATCTTTCTGAATTATATAGACATGGATCTGTTAGTGATTTGATTAGGGCCTTTATATAGCCACAAGGGCCATATATGGCGGTCCAGGGACCCCAGATGGGTAGGGATGGGGGCAAGGCCTATCAAATATGTGTATAATTACTGTTGCTCCCATGGATAGGAGCCTTGATGGAGGTGTGAGGAGTGGAGCAATGTAATGTAATATTGTACAATGTAGTATAATTTAATTTTTGTGGATTGTAATTTAATTTAGTGTTATTTTATTTAATTTGAGTGCATGCTAATTTGGTTTAAGTAAATATGAGCCAATTGTATCTTGGAGAATAATAGGTAGTCTATTGGTTACATTACTGTAATATAACAATAGTACAATATCATTTCTACTTTTCTGTACTTTTGTACTTTTATAATTTTGTTTGTTTTTTTGTTTTTTTTGTATAAAAAAGGGAAAACATTTTTTTCAATAAATACAAAAAAAAGTTTCACTTTTGTTAATGTCACCCAGAACATCAGGGAGAACTTACCAGCATCTTAAAAAAGTGAAAATTGCCTTGACTGTTTAGGGTTAATTTCTCCCTATTTTGATTACCACAGAATTTGGAAAGCTTCTCAAAGCGGGGGACTGGAATGTTTGGGAGTTCAGTTCTGAAGAAGGGCCACTGGACCCGAAACGTTGACTCTGTTTCCTCTCTCCAGAAGCTGCCAGACCTGCTGAGATTTGTCAGCAATTTCTGTCTTTGTTTCATATACATTGAAAATGCCATCACTCATTGGACATTAGGCTGCACCTGCAAATGTTCCTCTGATACTTCTTGTAAAGTGGAGATAGTTTTCACTCAGGAACCAACAACTGAAATATGAACCAAAGCAGGAGAAGAAAGATCAGTCTGAGTTGTAACATTGTTGCAGAAATGAAGAGCTGGGCTTCACCTTAGAATATAAAGTTATAACATTAACACGCATGAACCCACGCTTCTGAGATGAAGGGAATTGTACTTTACCAGGCACACACAAATGCTTTGTTATGGACTCAGCCAGGTCCCCTCAACATATTTTAAGAAGGTGGCCTAGATGTGAAGTGGATGTTCCAGGTGAGATGGGACGTGAGAAATTGTTGGAAGATAGGATCAAAGAAAATCCTAAAGCTTTCTTTAGCTATATCAGGAATAAAAGAATTACTCGAGTAAGATGAGGGCCAATCAAGGATAGCAGTGGGAAGTTGTGCGTAGAGTCCGAGGAGATAGCAGAAGTGTGAAATGAATGTTTTTTGTCAGTATTGTTATGAAGTTTTAGATGTGTACAGTGCCTTTAAGGGAACTAAAATTTCGGGCTGGAACAAATTGTGCTGAACAATTTAAAAGTGTAACATTTGGTTGACACTAATAGCTGGAGCTGCATTGCCATGGCACAAAACAAATTCCAATTCAGCCAATCAGTTTAAATTATGCCCCAATAATAAAATCCAATCGAATTTGAATTTTACTTTTGAGGACATCAAACCAATGAAATCATCCAATGGTTTGGAGTATAATAACAGACATTTTGAACAGCTGGAGAACAGCAAAGAGCTACCAAGCACCAACGCAACAGCCAGCCGAATAGCTCTCTGAAATGTACCTGTCCAGAAGAAATTGGTGCAGCAGAACACTGAAGCTGACCTAGAGAAATCTACAGAGAAAGTTCAACATCCAAAGAAACAATTGGTTTTTTGAAAGTGATTTGCTGTAAATTTAAGAGGGAATTTATTGGGCCAGTATTGCAGAGAGGGAGGTAGAAATATGGGTTAACAGAAAGGAGTTACAAATAGTTGTTGTGTAATGTTCTCTTTTGGAATTAAAAGAAATAAAATGGATAATAAACTTTTTTTTAAATAATGGTATTTGGGATAGTTCTTTGCCTCTCAAAATTTAACAGATTATGGCACGAGGTGAGCTTTACTGTGTGTCAGGGTTAAATTATCCGAGGGGTTTACCCCATGTCATAATAGTTTGTGGGCTTGTCACCAGGATTTGAACAGTTTGGGTCTCAGTTTCATGATTTGGATAGGTTTAGACAGATCTAGTCTGAGATTGGCACAAATTTGAGTAGATTTGGGGTACGATAAAAGCCCAGTAGATTTAAACACTTGCAGCTTAGTGTCCTCAATCTTTAAATAAAACATAAGTGGAAGAACTTGTTTAATTTCAGTGACTTGTGGTTGGTTAAATTAAAAGTGAGAGAAAGGGCTCTTCAAATTTATAAATAGATTCTGGGGTTTGAAGATGATTCCCAAATTTGCCAAGAAAGCTTGGAAGGAAAGAAAAAGGCCATACTTTTAGAATTAGCAAATAAGTTAAATTTGGATTTAACCAAGGTCAAAAGTAATGCTGAAATTGTAAGAAAATTACTCAAACATTTAGGTGTGTCAGAGAAACAGACAAGTGCAGTAGAGTTAGAAAAACTTGAATTATAATTGAGGAAAATGGAGTTAGAAGATAAAGAAAAAGAGAAAAGGTTTTTAGCTGAGCAGAAAGGGAGAGAAAAGTATAGAAAAGGTGCTGAGCTGAGCAAAAAGAGACAGAATTTGAACTTGAGAATTTGCGACTTAGTTAGCAAAATCAAGTTAATAAAATGGAGATTAAAAGAGGGGGTAGTGGTATATAAAAATGTCAAACTCAGCCACATTTTGATAAAAAAGATGTCGAAGCCTTCTTTATTTCATTTCAAAACTTGGCTAGGTAGATGGAGAGGTCTGCGGATTTAAGGGTGATGCTAGTTCAGACTAAACTGGTAGGCAGAGCTAGTGAGATATTTGCTATGCTGTCAGATGAGGGGTCAAGAGATTATGAAGAGGTTAAACAGGCTATTTTAAGCGCTTATGAATTAGTACCAGAAACGTATAAACAGTGATTCAGAAAGATAAAGAAGGAACCAGGTCAGACTTATTTTGAGTTCAAAAGAATTAAATATAATCATTTTGATAGATGAGCGTGGGCCTTAAAGTTAGATAAATCCTATGAGGATCTAAGAAAGATTATTCTGCTGGAGGAGTTTAACAATTCACTTCCAGAGCTGATAAGAATTCATGTGGATGAACAGAAAGTTCAGGAAGTGAGAAGGGCAGCAGAGTTATCAGATGAATACGTGGTGCATATGACAAATTTCTGGCAAGAATTTCATCCTATGAGTGATAGAATTTGGGAGAAGGAGAGATCCCACATTATGAAACAAAGGGTAGAGAACACTGGTAAGTGTTTACCACAGATTAAAAAAAAGAAGCCCAAGAGGGTGAAAGGCCTGAGTTGCTTCCACTGTGGTAAAGTGGGACACGTAAAGTCACAGTGCTGGTTGTTAAAGAAAGGCATTGTGGGAAAAGATGTGGTAAAAGAAGCTAAGCCAATGGCATTACTGAAAGTAATAAAGGAGACCTCAAGAAGAACCAAGGAGCTGCAGAAGAGTACATAACCTAGGCAGGGGCTGGGTATGACGTTAGTGCTTGATCTCTAATTTGCTAAATGTGCATCAAGTTTACTCAGAAAGAACAGGGGAGAAGGACAAAATGTTATAATTTTGAGAAATACAGGATCTCACCAGTCTCAGTTAGAGATGAGTGAATTTGCACTGTTTCTGATCTGTTACTCAAGTGTGTGTTAATTTGTGGGATAGATGGACAGAAATTTAGCGTTCCCATATGTAAGATCAGGTTGGAGTGCCAACTCAAGACTGGGGAGTAACAGTGGGAGTGATTGACAGAGTGTCAGTTCCAGGAATCCAGTTTGTTCTTGGGAATGATTTTTAGCAGGGTCCAAAGTGGGAGTGACACCCCTTGTTATGGAGACACCCAAGGAAGACCAAAAAACTGAAGAGTTAAAAGAAAAATATCCTGGTATTTTCCCAGACTGTGTGGTAACAAGATCCCACTATCATAAATCACAGCATGAAGCAAAAACTAAACAGAAAGATGAAGGAGTTGAGGTTCAGTCAGCAGACACTCTGTTTGATGTAATGGTGCCAGAAAAACTGAAACAGGCAGAGGGTCAGGCAGAAGAGTTTAATTCTGAAAGGCTAAGGGATTGCAACAGTAAGACAAGATGAAAAAAGATATATATGTTGATGTGTATTACAAAAAGGAGGCAGATGAGATTCCTGAGGGTTATTATCATAGAGAAAAAACACTGGAGAAACAGATGTTAGTTACTGCCCTGCAGAGTGAGAAATCAAATCCAGATGTTTTGGATTTTGATGTGCCTCAAAATATTTTCAAAAATGAAGAAGTCCTTGAGGAGTGGGATAGGTTAGTGAAACTGTCTGTCTCAGGAACAAAGAACACAATTGAAAGGTTTGTTACTGCAGTATAAGGACATCTGTAGAAATCAGATGGAGTGGACAAATGCTATTGTGCATTAAGTAGATGTAGGGAATGCTGCTCCGATAAAACAACACCCCTATCGGCTTAATCCTTTCAAAGCCAGACGTGACCAGATGGAGGTGGAGGCCATGTTCAACGAGGATATTATCAAACTGAGCCAGAGTGAGTGGAGTTCACTGTCTTAGTTCCCAATCCTGACAGGACTCAACAATTTTGCGTGGATTATCGGAAGTCAAAGTTGTTACAAAATTGGACTCATGTCCAATTCCCAGATTGGAGGACTGTATAGAGCAAGTTGGACAAGCCAGTTACATCACCAAGTTGGACTTACCTCGTGGTCACTGGCAGGTACCTTTATCAGAGACGGCGAAAGGAACTTCTGTGTTTGTAACCCCAAATGGACTATACCAATTCAAAATGATGCTCTTTGGAATGAAGAACGCACCCGCCACATTCCAAAGACTCATGAACAGAGTTATGGCTGGGTTAACAAACTGTGCAGTGTATTTGGATGATGTAGTGATCTTTAGTAAGTCGTGGAAAGATCATGTGGTACAGTTGGTAGAGTGCTTTGAACAAATAAGAGAAGTAAAACTTGTGATAAACTTAAATAAAACTGAATTTGCTAAAGCAGAGGTGATGTTCTTAGGACATAACATTGGTTATGGAAAGTTAACCCCATGGAACGCAAAGACGAAGGCCATCGAGGAATTTCTACAACCAACCTCGAAGAAAGAGGTGCTTCGTTTTTAGGACTAAGCTGATTCTATCTTAAGTTTGTTCCAAACTTCAGCAGTGTAGTGGCACCTTTAACAGATTTGCTGAAGAAGAACACAGTTTCGGTGGACAGAACAATGCCAGGAGGCATTGACCATTTAAAATCAATATTAACCACCGCACCAGTTTTAGCTACATCAAAATTTTTGAAATCCTTTAAAGTTGCCATCGATGCTAGTGACATAGGAGTTGGAGCTGCATTGTGATAGGAAGATGAAGATGAGATTTGTTAGAAATGGGGAAAAGTGCTGTTTTTGCAGATATAGGAAAATCATACAGAAAAGGGGTACAGCAAGAGAACTATTAACTCTGCAGGTATTTAGGGAAGAGTATCTCTATTTTTCAGTGTATAATTGTGGTTAATTAAATACTAACTTTGGTGTGTAATTATTATAGCAAATAAGTTCTTTTTAAAAATTATGTTTTCAGCAAAAAGCTGAGATAACCGAAATGCTTGGGCTATACAAAATGATACAAGTTAATGAAATGTCTGAGGATGGAATGTACCAGCAGAATTGATACAAAATGTTAAACCAGATCTAGATGTACTGTTGACAAAATAATGTGTGTGTCAGCACTTACAGAGAGGAAGGTTGCCAACCTGGGGAAGGGGGCAATGGGCGTGGAGCATAGATGGGCAGAGGCAAAATACTGAGAGAGATTGGGTAATGCAGGAGTTGGGAGAGGTGACCTCACGCAGCTCAAAAGTATAACTATGTAGTAGTTTAAATAATCATCACTCCAATTGCTTTCTGCAATTGGGGTCCTTTCTTGCAAGATCGTAAAATAAATTGTCTTGTTTCCAGCTTTGGTGGTCTCGTATAATTTTATTGAGTTTGTTTCTTACAGATTGAACTGCCAGTTGGTTACTTTTCGAAGAAACTCAACATCCATCAGTGGAAATACTCCATGATCAAAAAAGAACTATTGAGTTTGGTACTGGCCTTACAACATTCATATGCGTATGTCACAACAATGTGAGGGAGAGGATTTTGTACATGGATCACAATCCTCTTACATTCTTAGAACACTTTAAAGACAAGAATATGAGATTATTTTGTTGGAGTCTTACATTACAGACTTTTAAATTACAAATAGCACATGCTGCGGGTCGTAAAAACATAATTGCAGGTTGTTCTCGCGGATTTAACTGATAAAGTTTCGATGACATTGATATTTATCCAAGGTATATCAGAAGATGTTAAGATGAACTTAGATTAAAGTTATACATAAGCCATGGTAATGTGGTTAATGGAATGAAAAAAATGAAGCCATCCTTTCATTATGACAGTTTTTTTTCTGAAGGGTGGAAGTGTTCTGAAGTTATAGACATGTACTGTACCTTTAAGGGAGCTGAAATTTCAGGCAGGCACAGATTGTGCTGAACGATTTAAAAGTGTAACATTTGGTTGACACTAATAGCTGGAGTTGCGTTGTCATGGTACAAAACAAATTCCAATTCAGCCAATCATGCCTCAGATACTAAAATCCAGTCAAATTTTAATTTTAATGAGATGATCTGATGTTTTGGGGTATTAAATCAAACATTGTGAACAGTTAGAGGGAGAACAGCAAAGACCTGCCAAGCACCAAAATAATAGCCAGCAGAATAACTGTCTGAAAGTTACCTGTCCATAAGAAACTTGTGCAGCAGAACACCGAAGCTGACCTAGAGAGACAGACAGAGAAAGTTCGACATCTGAAGACAACAATTGTTTTTTTGAAAGTGAGTTAAGAAGGAATTTATTAGATCAGTATTGTAGATTGGGAGGTAGAAATACATTTAAGAGAAAGGAGTTATAAATAGTTGTTTAATGTTATCTTTTGGACTTAAAAAATAAAATTGTTAAAATTATTTCTTTAGAAACTGGTTTGGAATAGGTCTTTGCCTCTCAAGATTTAACAGATTATGGCGCGAGGTAAACCTTCCTGTGTGGTATATTTAAATTAGCAGAGGGGTTTACCTCGTGTTGGAACAGTTTTCACACTTGAAAAAGACAAATGTTGTCGAGGAGAATACTGAGATACAGGCTATAGACTTGATGGGATTGAGATTCACAAGGAGGAGGTCTTAACAATTCTGGAAAGTGTGAAAAAAATCTAAGTCTCCTGGGCTGGATGGGATTTATCCTAGGATTCTCTGGGAATCCAGGGCAGAGATTATAGAGCCTTTGGTTTTGATCTTCATGTCATCAGTGTCAACAAGAACAGTGCCAAAAGACTAGAGGGTAGCAAATGCTGTCCTCTTGTTCAAGAAAGGGAGTAGAGACAACTCTGGTAATTATAGATAAGTGAGCCTTACTTCGGTTGTGGGTAAAGTATTGGAAAAACTTATAAGAGACAGGATTTATAATCATCTAGAAAGGAATAATTTGATTAAGCATAGTCAACATGGTTTTGTGAAGGGTAGGTTGTGCCTCACAAACTTTATTGAGTCCACCTTTATTGAGGTGGATGAGGGTAAAGCGGTTTATGTAGTGTATATGGATTCCAGTAAAGCATTTGATAAGGTTCCCCACGGTAAATTATTGCATGAAATACGGAGGCATGGGATTGCAGGCGATTTAACAGTTTGGATCAAAAATTGGCTAGCTGCAAGACAGAGGGTGGTGGTTCATGGGAAATGGTCATCCTGGAGTTCTGTTACCAGTGGTGTACCGCAAGCATCTGTTTTAGGGGTCACTGCTGTTTGTCAGTTTTATAAATGAGGGCAAACAAGGATGGGTTAGTAAATTTGCAGATGACACTAAGATCCTTGGAGTTGTGGATAGTACCGATGGATGTTGCAGGTTACAGAGGGACATTAGATAAGCTGCAGAGCTGAGCTGAGTGGTGGAAATGGAACCTAATGTGGAAGAGCATGAGGTGATTCATTTTGGAAGGAGCAACAGGAATAAAGAGTACTGGGCTAATGGTAAGATTCTTGGTAGTGTAGATGAGCAGAGATCTCAGTGTCTATGTACATAGATCCCTGAAAGTTGCCACCCAGGTTAATAGGGTTGTTAAGAAGGCATACAGTGTATGAGCTTTTATTGGTAGAGGGATTGAGTTTTGGAGCCATGAGATCATGTTGCAGCTGTTCAAAACTCTGGTGCAGCCGCACTTGGAGTATTGCGTACAGTTCTGGTCACTGCATTATAGGAAGGATGTGGAAGCTTTGGAAAGGGTTCAGAGGTGATTTATTCAGATGTTGCCCAGTATTAAATGGAAAGTCTTCTGAGGAAAATCTGAGGGACTTGAGGCTGTTTTTGTTAGAGAGAAGAAGGTTGAGAGGTAACTTAATTGAGACATCTAATCAGCGGGTTAGCTAGGGTGGACAGTGAGAGCCTTTTTCCTCAGATTGTGATGGCTAGCATGAGGGGACATGGCTTTAAGTTGAGGAGTGATAGATATAGGACACATGTCAGAGGTAGGTTCTTTACTCAGAAAGTAGTAGGGGTATAAAAGGCTCTGCCTGTAACTGTAGTAGACTCACCGACATGAAGGACATTTGAATGGTCATTGGATAAACATATGTGTGAAAATGGAAAAGTGTAGGATAGATAGGCTTCAAACTGGTTCCATAAGTCGGCACAACATCGAGGGCCAAAGGGCATGTACTGTGCTGTAACGTTCTATGTTCTATGTTTTATCTCCATGAGCAAAATTGCGATTTTTAGAAATTTCTTGACTGCTTCCTGTTCCATTATATGCTGTGATACTTGTAAATGCTGCCTTGCCAACTCCGCCGCTCTATTTAATTGTTTGCTCCAATTTGACATTGTCCAAATATGTGCTCACTGAATCCTGACTCACTAATTTCTCTTTAATTTCAGTGGTTCTCTCACCTCATGGCCAAAAGCTAATTCAAATGGACTGAATTTAGCCAATTCATTAGATTAGATTAGATTAGATTA
>NC_057742.1:43098684-43123375 GCF_004010195.1 Chiloscyllium plagiosum
CTGTGGGAGGAAACCGGAGCACCCGGAGGAAACCCACGCAGACACGGGGAGAACGTGCAAACTCCACACAGTCAGTCGCCTGAGGTGGGAATTGAACCCGGGTCTCTGGCGCTGTGAGATAGCAGTGCTAACCACTGTGCCACCGTGCCGCCCTAAATTCACTTGGTGCATCTCTACTGGCAAAATGATCAAACAGAATTTCTGTATGCCAATTGTCTGGATAGTCTTGACTATAAACCCTTTCCATGGCCTGTAAAGTTTGATGCCACTTTTGTAATGGTCACTGTGATTCTGGATGGTACACAGTGGATCTGAATTGTTTTATTACTAAGCTGTCCATAACTTCGCTAAATAATTGTGATATAAAATCAGATGCTTGATCTGATTGTATCTCTGTGAGGTGTCTTGTATCTAGTGAAAAAATTCAATAACTCTTCTACAATCCTTTCAGCTGTGATATTGTCTAAATGCTCTCTGGAAATCTCGTGGACACATCCATTATCATCAACAGATACTGATTCCCACTTTTTGTTTAAGGTAGGGGTCCAACACAATGAGTTACGACCCTTGTAAAAGGTTCCTCAAATGCAGGAATGGGAATGAAAGATGCTGGTTTTATTACTGCCTGATGTTTTCCAATTACTTGGCATCTACGACATGTCTGGCAAAAGTCAATGACATCATTACGCAGTCCAGGCCAGTAAAATGTTTCTTGTATTTTGACTTGAGCTTTTCTTACCCCCCAAAGACCTCGTACTGGTAATTCATGTGCTATCTGCACACCTCCCTTCTATAACCCACTGATAATACAACTTGATGAACATCTGCCCATTTCTCATCCAACTGAATAAGTGATGATCTCCATTTCCTCATCAAGGCATAATTTTTAATGTAGTAACATTTGAAAATGCACTCAGATTTTGCTTCTGTATACAATTTTTTATACAATTGCTTAAGTTTTTCATCTTTCTGTTGTAACTCAGTTAATTTCTTGGATCTAAAAATATCCACTTTGTTCCTCACCTGGTCTTGTTTACTTCTCAACCATTTGATCAAACTTGGTCTCTGATAATTCTACTTCAACTTTCTTATCTGTATTTTTTGATTCTCCTCCTGTTTCAACCAGTGCCTTTGTGACCTTGTTACCACACATTCAGGAAAAATCCCAGGATATACTTCCTGCAATACCTCAGTTGTTTGCTTTTCCACTAGCTTTTCAATCACAGTAGGCCGCAGTCCTACCTGTGATCCAGCTATATCATTAACAAGGTCAAACTGTATTCCTGAAGTCAAGAGTTTCTCCAGTAGCCCTACCACCACTTCTCCACTTTTCACTGGACACCCCAACCTCTCTTTACATAATAGAGCATTTCTTATCTCACTATGAATTGATGTACTAGCACTTTTTCTGGCAATAGTTATTCCGAATTACATGTCACCTTATCTCTCAACGTCAAAAATTGACATGATCCAGTGCCTCTTAATATTATAATTTCTTTACCTTCTGCTCCTGACCTACGCGAAAAAAAACCCTTACTTCCGCAAGTAAATGTTTTAAGAAGATCTGGCACTTCCTTTTTAACCAACCTCCAACCAGGGTGTACTTTCTGGTGCAGACTTCTAGCCCCCACTGTGCTCTACTTTACCACTTTAACAAAATTCATTGGCTTATCCTGTTTTCCTACATCCATCTTCCCAGTGCTTTTTCTAAGCCACCAACACATTGACTTCATGTGGCCTACTTTATTGCAGTAAAAACACCTGAGCTTTATAATTTCTCTTTCCCCTTCATCGGTTTCCTTTTCACCCTGTGGTAAGCTATCTTTATTGTCTTCACCTGAGATCTACTTTTCCCTTATCACCTGAGGATTTCTGTTTTCCCCAATTTCTATCTGTCATGGATTGAAGCTGATGTTGGAAGCCAAGTTTTGACTTATGAACCAACTCATAAGCATCAGCCATTTCAGCTGCTAATCTTGCTGTTTTAACTCGTTGCTCTTCCACAAGTTCTCACTATGTCAGGAAAGGAACTTCTCCAAAATATTCGTCTATCTCAGGGCGTCATATGTTTGATCTATTTTTAATGCCCTTATCCATCTACCAAAATGACTTTCTTTGATTCTTTCAAACTCAGTGGATGTTTGACCAGGGCCCTCCTGAGATTTCTGAAAAATTGTCTGTAGGCTTCTGGCACAAGCTCATACACACTTAAGGTAGCTTTCTTCATCTCCTCATACTCCCCACACAACTCCTCTGATAGTGATGCAAATACCTCACTTGCTCTACCCTTTCAACTTTGTATGGATCAACAAAACCCACGTAGTCACCAGTCACTTTATTTGTTTAGCCAATTTCACAAATGAAATGAAAAAGGCTTTGACATCCTTCTCATCAAATTGAGGCAATGCTTGGAGCTTTTGGCTCTAAATGGGTTGCTGATCATCACCATCCTCCTCACTAAACCAACTTTCTTTCTTCACCTCCATCCTTTACATCAACTTTCCTTTCTAACAGCCAATGTCAGAATTTCAAACTCTATTTCTGTTTTTCTTCTCTCTCTCCCTTTGTTCTGCTAGGGCCTTCCTCTCCTTTTCTTTTTATTCTGCCAGGGCGATTCTTTCCTTTCTTCTTTCCTCTGCATTTAATCATTATTCAAATTGTTTCAATTCCTTTTCATGTTTAAGCTCCTTCATCTGCAATTGAATTCTAGCCATTTGCAAAGATTCCGGTGGCATTTCCAGTAAATTTTAATGTCGAGCTATTGCTGTAATTATCTCTCCTCTTCTCACAGACAAAGGCAACATCAGCTTCAGTTGGTCTGAAAGTTCCAACAGCCTTGACTTGCTCACTTTTAGTAAAATCCCCAATGTTACTTCTTCCACTCCCAGAAATTTCCTAGTGACCAAAAGAGCATTTACTACGTAAAGTACTGTTTAAAGCAACCAAACTCAATATCTGACACAAAAGACACTAACACCTACCACTCGCTGCCTTTGAATCCAAAAACCTAAATTAAATATATTGAATGATCCCAACAAGAGTGCAAATCTGTTATGCACCAGGCCATACCCCCTCAAAGTATTTTAAAAAGGTAGCCTAGACCTTAACCTTTTCTTATTTTAAAGGTAGATGTGATGTGGGTGTTTTAGGTGTAATGCAGCTTGTCAAAGCACTCCGATTTAAGCAAAACACAATTAATTTAAACACTACAGTTAGAACATAAACAAAAGAAAGTGGAATTTAGAAAAACCTAACTATTGGAAAACTTAACTGAATTCTCAATACTGTAACTTAACTAGCACAGTGGTTAGCACTGCTGCCTCACAGCGCCAGAGACCCGGGTTCAATTCCCGTCTCGGGCGACTGACTGTGTGGAGTTTGCACGTTCTCCCCATGTCTGCGTGGGTTTCCTCTGGGTGCTCCGGTTTCCTCCCACAGTCCAAAGATGTGCAGGTCAGGTGAATTGGCCATGCTAAATTGCCCGTAGTGTTAGGTAAGGGGTAAATATAGGGATATGGGTGGGTTGCGCTTCGGCGGGGCGGTGTGGACTTGTTGGGCCGAAGGGCCTGTTTCCTCACTGTAAGTAATCTAATATAGTAACATTCTACAAACACATCCCTTGGCAAAGAGGTAAATTCAAACACAGATGTTTACAGGCAGGGGGGAACAACATCCAGAGAGATTTCAGAGAAAGTCACTTAGGAATCATTGACTGAAGCTTGCAACTCCAAAATCCTGTAACTACTACACCTAAAAAATAAAGAAAACATGAACCGGGAGAACTGGCTGCTCTCCTTCCATTGTTAAACTGCTTTTAAGAAGTCCTAGCTCACTAGACACTATGGTACATCTGCCTTTACAATCTCTTAAAAAAAAACCCTGGACAAAATAACCATTTTAGAGTGACACCATTGTCACAGAGGTTCTCTCCCTCTACCACACAGGTTCATAGATATACATACAAACAGAACACAAGTAGACGCATAAACACACACACGCATACACACACACGCACACAAATTCTCAGATGTGAATCTTTTTATTCTTACTTTCTTTTTATTGACTTTATCAAACTGGCTCATATGGAGCAGCATGGTAGCTCAGTGGTTAGCACTGCTGCCTCACAGCGCCAAGGACTCTGGTTCAATTCTTGCCTCGGGCGACTGTCTGTGTGGAGTTTGCATATTCTCCCCGTGTCTGCGTGGGTTTCCTCTGGGTGCTCTGGTTTCCTCCCACAATCCAAAGATGTGGAAGTCAGGTGTATTGGCCATCCTAAATTGCCTATAGTGCTCAGTGCATTGGTCAGGGGTAAATATAGGATACGGTAATGGGTATGAGTGGATTACTCTTCAGAGAGTCTTGTTGTCTTGTTGGGCCAAAGGACCTGTTTCCATACGGTCAGGAATCTGATCTAATCTAGAAAGATATGATTAGATTAGATTCTCGACAGTATGGAAACAGGTCCTTTGGCCCGACAAGTCCACACTGACCCTCTGAAGAGTAATCCACCCAGGTCCATTCCACTTCCCTTTATTTACCCTGGACTAATGCCCCTAACGCTATGGGCAATTTATCATGGCCAATCCACCTTTCCTGCACATCTTTGGATTGTGGGAGGAAACTGGGGCACCCGGAGGAAACCCATGCAGACACAGGGAGGGAATATGTGCAAACTCCACAGAGACAGTCACCCAATGCAGGAATCGAACCCAGGTCCCTGGAGCTGTGAGGCAGTAGTGCTAACCACTGAGCCATTGTGCCGCCCAAATATGCGAGCTGCTCGAAGAACTCATTTATTCCAACACATCTAATTCTTTCTTAATCAATAGTTCCAGCTGCCTCAATTTTGCTTAGCCGTCCTAACTTTTCAGAACAATTTGCATCTTGACTCTTCATGCCCAGTTTTCAAAATCTTTAAGCCAAAATTCTTTTGTTGCCATTGCATTCTGTTCCTGTTTGGCTATTGCTACTTTTAGTTCACTTGCTGCCTTCACCTCAATGTGTCCACTTCGAGACTTGTTTAAAATCTCTCGTTATATTACATTCAAATCTTTTTCATCTGCTACTTTAGCTCATTCTCGCTTCTTATCAAGAACTGCGACTGTATGGACCGTGTTTCCCTTTTCAACTTCCATAAACTGATTTCTGCATTCTGTGCATTTAGTTTAAACATTTTGTGAATACAGCTTTGAATGTCCCCATGCAACAGCAACAAGAAAGCCTTCATTTTATCCCAGCAATCCAGAGATCATTTGCTCCAATGTCCTACAAATTGAGAAAATTACAGCTGAGATTTGTTTAACTTGAGCTTTTAGGTCTACGATAAATTATCAGCTTATGTATATTGTAAACTTGCAACAAAAATTTGTGATTCAATGCAGCACATGACTCAAAGCAGCAGGACACTAACTCCAGTTTATTCCTATCAATGTTGCTACTCGTCATTGTCAGTTTCAGGGACATTTGTTGTTTCATGTGCTGTATGAGGTCACAGTTCTGAAAGAAGCTTGAGTGTTATTTAATCTTGTGCAGTTACTCTGTGTTTGAATTTCAGAATAAATGACTGTGTATTCAATAAAAGAAATTAGTGAAATAATCAGGAGCAGAAATACAGAGCGAAAGCAGAAATTGGAAGTGCAAGCTAAAGTGCAGAACCAGAAGTCAGCTGATGCAGATATGCAGTCAAAAAAAATGAACATAGGTTGCAAGGAGAGCAAAAACTGAGAAACTAAGAGAGGCATGCAGGCAGTTTGTAGGTGCGGCCGAATGTACAATGAATATATCACCTTCAAAGGGGCAGGTTCCACTCCAACTCTGTACCAACAAAACTGCTCAGAGTCACAGAATGAAAACTTTTGATATCGTTAGAAAAATTTGAAATATAACAACCAATGTATCCATTACCTTCCTTTCCACTTTGGCAAAACTCTAGGACGAAGCAAAGTTATGACAACTGATTTACCAGTTACGTTTCAAGTGCCATCCCTTCATGAGTCTTTCTTAGTTATTCAGGTTGCCTTTGGTACCATTGCAACCTACTATTTCTGAGAGATGTTCTGTAACTTTTTCAGTGATGACAGACACAAATCAACTCTCTATTTGCTTAAAGATGAAGGCAATAATATTAAAATATCAGTGTGCAGGTTAGGTGAACTGGCCATGCTAAATTGGCGGTAGTGTTAGGTGAAGGGGTAAATGTAGGGGAATGGGTCTAGGTGGGTTGCTCTGCGGAGGGTCAGTATGGACTTGTTGGGCCAAAGGGCCTGTTTCCACACTGTAAGTAATCTAAGCTAATCAACATTGAACCTTAAATCCTGTAATAAGTGCTGAAAATGGATTGCATTGCTCTGAAGGAGTAACATTTGAGCAGTGGAAGATGTGAATGATGTTATTTGTGATTTGGAGGAATGAACTGGAATTGTGGGAATTGGGGTTCCAGGTGGATTTGGATTCATGTAAAATGGGAAAATAAACAGCACCAAGTCAGGCCTGACTAGGTCAGTCTGCAGAACATGAGACCCTTAATCTCAGGGTCATGGGTTCAAGCCGCACACTGGGCACCTTCATTTTGGAAGTTCACTTTCAGAGGTGGACCTCAGGTCCCTTCCCCGGAATGTCACCGCCCAAAATAGGGTCTCTCTCTCTGGCTGCTTTTATTAAGGTACCAGTTTCTGAGTGAAAACTGTCTCTGCTGTACTGGAAGTTCCAGACATACGTTTGTAGGTGCAGCCGAATGTACAATGAATATATCACCTTCAAAGGGGCAGGTTCCACTCTAACTCTGCACCAACAAAACTGCTCAGCGTCACAGAATGAGAATGGCCACTTCATGTTAATAGAGCTGAACCAGAATTCTATCCCTGAACATTACCCAAGAAACAAGGGAAGTTATCTTATAGCATGACCGTGTGAGTTCACTCAATGAAATGGTTATTCTCGGTAACAGAGAGGCAGGATTGTGAGGTTTCAGTGTGGGACAGAGGCGATCTGAGTGAATGGAGAAGTCAAACATTCCCAGAGCACAGAGAGCTGATTGGTCCAGAATCACTCTTCCCATCTTCCGTTTCTTTAACTAAAACAGAAATTGCTGGAAAACCTCAGCAGGTCTGGCAGCATCTGTGGAAGGAAAGCAGAGTTAATGTTTCGGGTCCAGTAACGCTTCATCAAACGGCTTCTTTTTCAATTTCCATCTGCCTTTCAGCACCCTCCCCTTTTTGTTGAATCTCTCCTGTCTTCCACCTTCAAACTGAGTTTCTCTTTATTATTTCCTCTCTTATCCTTTTGCAGTCTCTAGATTTGTTTCAAACCTGTTCCAACTCTCACTTTGCCCAGATCTAACAGGAAGTCATTGAGCTGAGCAATTACCTCTGTTTCTATCTCCTGAGATACCTGATGACCATAGAACGGAAGATAGAGGAGCACAATTAAACCTTTCGGCCATCTAGTCTGCTCTGCCATCTTTTATTCCTGATGAAGGGCTTTTGCCCGAAACGTCGATTTTGCTGCTCCTCAGATGCTGCCTGAACTGCTGTGCTCTTCCAGCACCACTAATCCAAAATCTGCCATTCAATCATGGCTATTATGATTCTCAACTCCATTCTCCAGCCTTCTCCCTGTAACACTTGATCATCCTGGATTTATTTTCCAGCCTGGGTTCAAGTCCGGCCACTTCCACGTGTGCTAGTAGCTTGTGTGACCGAGGCTGATTTCTGTTGTGCACAACAAAACTGATCTGTTCTGAGCAAAGCAATCCATGATGCACGACAGCTTAATCGGGTCAGTAGCCCCGATGTGTTTCTGTGGTGTTGTGGTTACTCTGCTGTCATCTCCCTTCAAAACAGGTATACCGTTTTGGATAATGTTGGGGGAGATGGGTCCCTAAGGGAAGGCAGCAGTAGCCAGGTTCATGGCACCGTCATTGGCTCTGCTGTAGAGAAGGGTGGGAAAAAGAGTAGAAGGGCTATAGTCATAGGGGATTCTATTGTAAGGGGAATGGATGGCAGTTCTGTGGCCGAAAACAAGACTCCAAAATGGTATGTTGCTTCCCAGGCCTATAGGTCATGGATGTTTCAGATCAGCTGCAGGACATTCTGAAAGGGGAGGCTGAACAGCTAGCTGTCTGATGCACATAAGCACCAATGATTTGGTAATAAATGGGATGAGGTCCTACAAGCAGAATTTAAGGAGTTAGGAGCCATGTTAAAAAATAGGACCTCAGAGGTAGTAATGCTCAGGATTGCTACCAGCGTCTTGTGCTAGTCAGAGTAGAAATGAAAGAATAGGCAGGATAAATGCGTGGCTTGAGAGATAGGTCAGGGGAGAGGTGTTCAGATTTTTGAGACATTGGAACCGGTTTTGGCGGAGGTGGGAATGTTACAAATCGGATGGTCTACACCTGGGCCAGACTGGACCCAATGTCCTAGGGTCCCCTAACTCTGTTGGGAGGGTTTAATCTAATGTGGCAGGGGATGGGATCCAAATGAGGAGGTTAATGGACAGTAAGGATGTAGTAACTAAAACCTGTAAGGGACTAAATAATGAAGTCAGTGTGGCTAAGAAGAGTAGGCAGGGAGCAGATGATGAACGCAAAGGGACTGGTGGTCTGAGGTGCATTTGTTTTAATGCAACAAGTGTAGTAGGTAAGGCAGATGAACTTAGGACTTGGATCAGTGCCTGGGAGTATGATGTTTTTGCTACTACTGAGGCTTGGTTGAGGGAAGGACAAGTTTGGCAACTAATTATCCCAGAATATCAATGCTTAAGGTAGGATAGAGAGGATGGTAAAAGCGGTGGAGGGGTTGCAGTACTAGTCAAAGAGTCTCACAGCTGTGCTGCAGGAGGGCACTATGGAGGATTCGAGCAGTGAGGCAATATGGCCAGAGCTCAGAAACAGGAAGGGTGTGGTAACAGTGTTAAGGCTGTACTACAGGCATCCCAACAGAAAGCGAGATAGAGGTACAAATATGTAAACAGATTATGTAATCATGCAGGAGCAACAGGGTGGTGGTGATGGGAGATTTTAATTTTCCCAAAATTGACTGGGATTCATTTAGTGTTAAGAGGTTTAGATGGAGCAGAATTTGTAAGGAGCATCCAGGAGGGCTTTATAGAGCGGTATGTAAATAGTCCAACTCGGTAAGGGGCCATACTGGACCTGGTGTTGGGGAATGGGCCTGGCCAGGTGGTTGTAGGTTCAGTAGGGGATTATTTTGGGAATAGTGATCACAATTCCATAAGTTTTAGAATACTCATAGACAAAGATGAGACTGGTCCTAAAGAAATTGGGGGGGGAGGCCAACTATAGCAAAATTCGGCAGGAGCTTGGGATTGGGAGCAGCTGTTTGAGGATAAATCCACATTTGATATGTGGGAGGCTTTTAAAGAGAGGTTGATTAGAGCGCAGAGCTGAAAATGTGTGGCTGGAACAGTGCAGCAGGTCAGGCAGCATCCAGGGAACAGGAGAATCGACGTTTCGGGCATAAGCCCTTCTTCAGGATTAGAGCGCAGGACAGACATGTCCCTGTGAAAATAAGAGATAGAAGGAGCAAGATTAGGAAAAATGGATAACAGGTAAAATTATGAGACAAGCTAACAGGAAAAAGGAAGACGACTGAAAACAGAGAAAGCTTTGGAAGAATATCGAGAAAGTAAGACCAATCTGAAATGAGGAATTATGAGGGCTAAGATGAGTCATGAAATTTCTTTAGCAAACAGGATTAAGGAAAATCCCAAAACCTTTTATTTACAAGGAACAAGAGGGTAATGAGAGAAAAGGTTGGCCCAAGGATAATCCAGGGTAGCCCATTCCTGATGAAAAGCTTATGCTCGAAACATCAACTCTCCTGCTCCTCAGATGCTGTCTGACTGACTGTGCTTTTCCAGCGTAACACCTTTTGACTCTGATCTCCAGCATCTGCAGTCCTCACTTTCTCCCAAAGGGTTGGCCCACTCAAGGACAAAGGAGGGAAGGTAGGCATGGAATCAAAGAAAATGGTTGAGATTCTTAATGAATAGTTTGTGTCGGTTTTCACCGAGGAGAGGGACATAACGGATGTTGAGGTTAAGGATAGACGTTTGATTACTCTAGGTCAAGTCGGCAGAAGGAGGGAGTTGACTAGTACTGCAACCCCTCCACCGCTTTTACCATCTCTATTGCGGCACAGTGGTTATCACTACTGCCTCACTGCACCAGGGTCCCAGGTTCAATTCCAGGCTTGGGCTACTGTCTGTGTGGAGTTTGCATATTCTCCCCATGTCTCCTGGTCCTCTGGTTTCCTCCCACAGTCCAAAGATGCGCAGGGCAGGTGAATTGGCCATGCTAATTGCCCATAGTGTTATGTGCATTAGTTAGAGGGAAATGGGTGTGGGTGGGTTACTCTTCAGAGGGTCGGAATGGACTTGTTGGGCCGAAAGGCCTGTTTCCACGCTGTAGGGAATCAAATCTAATCTAAAAGGCATTAAGGTGGACAAGTCCCCAGGACCGGATGGGATCTATCCCGGGTTTCTGCGGGAAGTGAGAGAGGAAGTAGCTGGGGCCTTAACAGATATCTTTGCAGCATTCTTGAACACGGATGAGGTTCTTGAGAATTACTAATGTTGTCCCCTTGCTTAAGAAGGATAGCAAGGATAATCCAGGTAATTATAGACTAATATGCCTGATGTCAGTGTTAGGGAAGTAGCTGAAGAAGATATTGAGGGATAGGATGTATTTATATTTGGAAGAAAATGGGCTTATTAGTAATAGGTAGCATGGTTTTATGCAGAGAAAGTCATGTCTTACCAATTTAATAGAATTCTTTGAGGAAGTGACAAAGTTGATTGATGAGAGAAGGATTGTAGATGTCATTAACATGGACTTCAGTAAGACATTTGATAAGGTTCCCCGTGGTAGGCTGCTGGATAAAGTGAAGTCGCATGAGGTCCAGGGTGTACTAGCCAGATGGATAGAGAACTGGCTGGGCAACAGGAGACAGAGAGTAGTAGTGGAAGGAACTTTCTCAAAATGGAGAACTGTGACCAGTGGTGTTCCACAGGGGCCACTGTTGTTTGTGATATACATAAATGATCTGGAGCAAGATATAGATGGTCGAATTAGCAAGTTCTCATACGGTAAACCTCTGTTTCACTTCTGCCTTCCATCTGTTTCTAATAATGTGAGTGCCTGTCTGTTTAACACTTCTGTTATTTTATAAAATTGTGTCTAGATGAGGTTTCCCCCGCATTCCTTTGACCATATGCTATGGATTGAGAAGCTTTATCTTCCCACAATATGTTTCAGTCAGGAATTGTTCTTAATACAGTCCTTTTCTGTTCTGCTTCTGAGCTTATACTAACCAACAAGTTCCGCACCATGTTTATTCTCTGTCATTCATTCAGCATGTCCTGAAACATTAAATCTGGAGAAGATGATGTTTGACCTCTCCTGAACTGCTGCAGTCTATGTGGTGAAGGTGTGCCTGCAATGCTGTTAGGTAAAGACTTAGCAAATTATCATGAAGGTCCAGGTGAACAATTTGTACATTTTCGCATTTTTCATGCAATGCAACAACTTGGCATATTACACTTGTTATAAAGCAATATTTGACACCAGGCACATATGTACACCAGGCACATATTAGGCAAGGTGACCAAAAACTGTGCTGAAGAGATAGGTTTTAAGGAGTATTCTGAACAAACAAAGGGACCTTGAAAATCAGGGAGGTTTAGGCAGTAAATTCAAGAACTTATGGCCTTGGAAGCTAAAAACATGTCAAAGATGAAAAAAGTGGTAGAGTTAAGATCGGAAATCCATAGGAGGTTGGAATTCAGGGACAGCAAATATTTTGAAGGAAAAACCAAAAGAACTGAGGATGCTTGAAATCTGGAACACAAACCTGAATTGCTGGAGAGACTCAGCAGGTCTGGCATTTGTAGAGAGAAAGTCGAGCTACCATTTCAAATTCAGCCACCCATCTTCAGATATATCTCAGGGGGTTGTCAGGCTGGAAGGGGATTACCAAGAGAGGGGGATGTGATAGCAAAGTTTCAAAATGAGGATAAGAATTTCAGTATCTTTGTGCTTTGTCACCCAGAAAATGTGTTTGCTAATGAGAACCAGGTGAACAGCACTAGGTACATGTAAACACACAGGCAGCAGACTTTTGGATGACCTCAAGTTGATAGGGAGGTGGAATGTGGGGAGTTAAGTCTTGAGATAATAAAGGATTAGATGAGAGTTTCAGCAGCAGATGAACTGAGATGTTACTAAGGTTGAAATGTATGTGGTCTTTGTGATGATGGGGAATATGTGGTTGAAAGCTCATCTTGGGATGAAATATTTCATCATGTTTAAGAACAGTCTGGTTTAGCCTCAGCCAGTTATCAGGGAGAGGGATGAAATCAGTGGTGAGGGAGTGGAATGTGGCTCCCAGCCAGGATTGACATTTAGCATTGTCTGACTAAATGTGGTCTACACCCCTTTACAGGCCGGGGCAGATATGGCAGCAGAACTGAGCTATGGACTAACTGTCTGCTGCATTGAGACAAACTACAGTGATAAACTCAGACAGGTATTTACAGGCGAATGTGGGTTCTGCTGCTTATGTTAATAACTAGACAATAGAGCAATGAAATGACTTATAATCGCTTTCTGCAGCCCCTGTTTCTCGGGCGTTTATCTTCTGATTCTGGCTGGTTTCCATCACACAAACCTTTGTTGAAAGTCACTTTTATCCTTGTCCTTTTCTGATTAACCTCCCCCTCTGCCCAGTCACAGTTCATTTGAATAACATTCGCCTCATTTAACCACCTGATGTTCTGCACAGTCACCATTATTCTGTTTTCCTCTTAAATATAGCAGCTTATTTATAAATATATAAATTACATTTATTTCACCAACATTACTCGCTAACAGAGCAGCGTCAAGAGCTACCTTTTAGCGTTTAAGTCTTAAAATCCCAGTAACTCTAACCTGCATCTTTCTGATCTAGTTTCGATGTTTATCTCCTGGACTGAAAATACAATATTCTGACAACAGTCAATTCAACTTTCTCTTCGTGACAACAGGAAACACTGCGCATGCTCCAACTCCCATGAGGGCCCCAGGGTGATTGATGTCAGCTCTGGACCAATAAGAGAACGGGGGTGGAGCTGGAAGACCCGGCGGCGGCTGGTCCTCCAACCATTCAGAGTTAACGAGGGGCGGGAGTAGTGTAAACCACGTGATCGTCCTCGCGGACTGTGTAGTATCGCTCAGACCAGGGTTTGGTATGTGAGGTAAAGAAAGAAAATAGCAGAAAGTGGGAGGGAAATTATGTTAATATCGGCTGAGAAGTTTTACAAACAGTTGGTGCATGTCGGAAAACACAAACTTGAAACTTCCATGTCCATGTTTGCAGGAAACTTAAATACGCCTCAGATGGCGATAGGCCCGAGATACCGCCGCCATCTTTATTGGGGGCAATGATTCGCGGGACACGTGCGGCTGCCAACTTTGTCGGGGGCAAACAGCAGCGGGGCGCATGCGCAGCCTTCACAGGGAGAGGGTGATTAGGAAGAGCAATTTCAAAACAAGAGAAAATTTGTATCTTCTGGATATCTTTCCAGATTGTGGGGTTATCTCTGCTAACATTGCTCTGATTCATCTCTGTGCTCCCTGATTACCTCTGTCAATATCTAACTTCATCACTTTCAAATGATGGGTATATTTTAGCTCTGTTTAGTATTTTAGTGTTACTTTCACAGACCTTTTGTAAATTACTTTTCCACTGCTGCCCACCCCTGACTATGTGCTGCCCTCTTACCAAATTTTCCACAATATCTTTTGCAATCAGGAGTTATTTTTCTAGTGAGAGAGTCCATTTCCCTTCCATCTCTGACCATCAAATTCTACAACATTTTCATTCCATGTGATTCATTTTGCACTTCCTACAACAGTTAGTTGTTGTACCTACAGCTCAGCGAGGAAATCTATACCCTCAACCTCAACCTGAGCTACAAACCTTGCAACAGCAGTTAGTCTGTTTCTTCCTCCACAGATACTAGTGATCACTGCTAAAGCCCTGTTGCCTGTGGAAAAGATGATTTTTAACCTTCTTGTATTGTTGCTGTTCATGTGGTGAAGGTGCTCCCACAGTGTGGTTTGGTAAGGAGTTACAGATTATTCATCCAACAATAGTGAAGAATTGATGATAAATGTCCAAATATATGAGCAATTTATATTTTTATCATGTTTATAATTTCACAGAAATATTACCAAGGGACTTTTGACATAACACAATAGATGTAAATATTAAGTCAGATTACCAAAAGCACTACTAGATAAGCAGGTTTTCAGGAATATCTTAAAGGAGGAAAGCAAACTTGAGAGGTTTATGGTGGGAATTCCAGACTCTGGTGCCTTGGCAACTGTAGAAACAGCAGCCAATAGTGAATTAATGAAAAAAACACATTGTTGGAGTCTGAAACAAAATGAATTGTTGAGGTCTTAAGGGTTGTGTGGTAAAGGGAGATGGTGATAATCACAGCCAGGAATTAAATCAAGGGTGAGAATTTTAAATTGTTGTTGCTTATAATAGGAGCCTTTGTGGGTCAGGGAATACAGGGGTGATGGGTGAACAAGGTTTGGTACATGTGGGCAGCAGAATTTTATATATTCTTGTGATTTCAGAGAGGGTGAATGTGGGAGGCCGACTGGGAGTGTGCTTGGATATTTAAGTCTGTATGTAACAAAGGAATGGACTTTTTATTTGTTATTTACATAAATGATCCGAATGCGAATGTGCAAGGCACGATTAGTAACTTTGTGGGTGATACAAAATTAGGAGGTATTGTTGATACTGAAGAAGGTTACCAAAAAATTAGAGGGATCAGATGGGGAAGTAGGCTGAAAATTAGCAAATACAATTCAATACAGGTAAGTGTGATATGTTGTACTTTGGAAAGTCAAACCAAGATAGGATTTACACAGTAAATGGTAAGGTCCCAAGGAGCATTGTGGAACGGAGGGACCAGGATGACAAGTACATAGTTCTTTGAAAGCAGTGTCACAGGTAGACAGGCTGGTGAAGAATGCATTTAGAATGTTAGCCTTCATTGGTTCAGGCATTGAATAAAGGTGTTGGGATGTTCTGCTTCAGTTGTAGAAGTCGTTGGTGAGGCCTCACTTGGAGTATTGTGCATAGCTTTAGTCACCCTGATTTTAGGAAATATATAATTAAACCAGAAAGAGTGCAAAGAAGACTTACGAGGATGTTGCCAGGACGAATAGGCCTGAGCCATAGGGAGAGGTTGGCCAGGACAGGGGGACTTTATGCCTTGAAATGTTGAAGAATGAGGGGTGACCCTATTGAGGTGTATAAAACCATGAGAGGCCTCGAGTGGATGAACGCATATAGTCTTTTTCCCAGGGATGGGAAATTGAAAACTAGAGGGCATAGGTCGAAAGGTGAGAGAGGAAACATTTTAAGAAGGACCTGAGAGGCAATTTCTTCATACATATGGTGTGCATATGGAATAAGCTGCCAGATAAAGTGTTTGAGGCAAGTACTGCAGCAACATTTTAAAAAAAATGATTTGGATATGTACATGGATGGGAAAGGTTGAGAGGGATATGGGCTTTAGGGCCTTATTACTGTATGACCATATTACTCTATAACTGGGCTGTCACCCTCACCTCACCTCTGGAATTCAACTGTTTGTCAGTTTGTGAATCAAGTCTGTAACATGATCAGGAACTGAGTGGCCCTGGCGGAACCCAAACTGAGCATTGCTGAGCAGGTGCTGCTTGATAGCATTGT
Organism: Chiloscyllium plagiosum; assembly: GCF_004010195.1. Classification (NCBI taxonomy): domain Eukaryota; kingdom Metazoa; phylum Chordata; class Chondrichthyes; order Orectolobiformes; family Hemiscylliidae; genus Chiloscyllium; species Chiloscyllium plagiosum. The sequence continues at coordinate 43,114,461 of NC_057742.1, forward strand.
TGACGACACCTTTCATCACTTTTCTGATGATACAGCTGGGGAGGAAATTAGCCGGGTTATATTTGCCCTGTGTTTTCGTACTGAGCATACCTGGGTGATGTTCCACATTGTTGAGAGATGCCAATGTTGTAGTGGTACTGAAACAGCTTGGCTTGGTGGGTGGCAAGTTCTGGAGTATGTGTCATCAGTATTATTGCTAGAATGTTGGCAGAGCCAATAGCTTTTGCACTATTCATCCATTTCTTGATATTATTTGAAGTGAATCAAATTGGCTGAAACCTCGCAACTGTGATGTTGGGGACCTCTGAAGAAGGCAGAGATGGATCATCCATTTGAAACTTCTGGCTGAAGCTTACTTCAAATACTATAGTCTTATCTTTTGCATGGATAGGTTGTTCTCCTCCATCAGCACGTGTGGGGATATTTGGTGTGCTTCCTCCAGTGAGTTGTTTCATTGTCCATCACCATTCATGACTAGCTATGGCAGAACTACAGAGTTTAGATCTGATCCATTGGTTGTGGGATCGCTTAGTTCTATCTTAGATTACTTACAGTGTGGAAACAGGTCCTTCGGCCCAACAAGTCCACACCAACCCGCCGAAGCGCAACCCACCCAGACCCATTCCCCTACATTTATCCCTTCACCTAACACTACGGGCAATTTAGCATGGCCAATTCACCTGGCCTGCACATTTTTGGATTGTGGGAGGCACCCGGAGGAAACCCACGCAGACACTGGGAGAATGTGCAAACTCCACACAGTCAGTCACCTGAGGCGGGAATTGAACCCGGGTCTCTGGTGCTGTGAGGCAGCAGTGCCAGCCACCGTGCCGCCCATCTCTCGCTGCTTATGCTGTTTGGCATGCAGGGAGGTCCTGTTTGGTAGCTTCATCAGGTTAGCACATCATTTTTAAGCCTTGTGCTGCTCATGGCATGCCCTCCTATACTATCCATTGAACTAGGGTTGATCCCTTGGCTTGATGGTAATGATTGAGTGCAGGATATGCAAGGCCATGAGATTTCAGATTGTATTCTGATGCTGATGACCCTCAGTACCTCAATAGATGCCCAGCTCTGAGTTCCTGCATTTGTTCGAAGTATGTCCAGTTTAGCACAGTGATAGTGCCACTTAACACAATGACATGCTCTCCATTTTAAGGCAAGGCTTTGTCTCCAAAAGGACTAGGAAATCGTTGCTCTTATCAATACTGTCCTGGACGGTAAATTGGTAAGGTATGGTTTTCCCTCTAGTTGATTGCCTCACCACCTATTGCAGACCCAGTCCAGCAGCTATATCCTTTAGGACCTGACCAGCTCCATCAGTAGTACTGCTGCCAAGCTACTCTTGATGGTGGGCATTGAAATCCTGTGCCCAGAGTATATTTGGCACCAATTACACCTTCAGTGCTACCTCCAAGTGTTGTTCAACATGGAGGAGTACCAATTCATCAGCTGAGGCAGGATGGTATTTGGAAATCAGCTGAAGCTATGAGACTTCCTGGTGTCTGGAGTCAATGCTGAGTACTCCCAGGTTAAATATTCCTGTCTGTATATCACTGTCCATCCTCTGCCTGGTCTGTTCTGCTGATAGGATAGGACATATCTAAGGATGGTGATGGTGATCTCCAGTCAGTGTCTGCAAGGTCCGATTTTGTGATTATGTCAGGCTGTTGCTAGTCTATGAGACAGCTTCCCCAATTTTGGCACTAGATCCCAGATGTTAGAAAGGCAGACTTTGCAGGGTCACGAGGGCTGATCCTGTGGTTGTATTTTCTAGTGCGCTAGTAGATGTCATGTCATACATCCAGTTTCATTCCTTTGTTGAGGTTTTGCAGTCATTAATACAACTGAGTAACTTGCTGGGCCGTTGTGAGTTGCCAGATTTCTTTCCCTGAAGGACAACAGGTATTTTTTCTGCTGTTGACAATGGTTCCATGGCTATCAGTAGTTTCTTAATTCCAGATTTTTTTTAAAAATTGAATTCATATTCCACCATCAGCTGAGTTGCGATTCGAACCCCGACTTCTGTTGTACATTTTAATATTCTGGACAAAATTTAAACACATCAGGTTTGTTTACTCATTTTTAATATCACTAACACAGGTTTTGTTTATTTCCAAAATGCTGTCCATCATCCTGTCTCCTCCATCCTCCCCTCCAATAACAAGAGTGAGGAATAGATGGAGGTTCTTTGTTATTAAGATTGAGACAATCTGATTAGCAGCCTCTACTGCATCCCTCCTTACACTTGCCCACCAAGCCAAACTGTCTTGCATGGTGCTTCTCATATTAGTCCTAAACTTAATCTTTCTACGTCTCCTGTCAAATCTTATCAGAGTTCATCTTAATCCTTTTACCCTATTCTCGGTTAACTGCAAACATTCCAATTCTGTTTTTCTTTTCCAATTCTCCTCCTCCTCCTCTTCACTCCCCCATGCCAATTCACAGGAATTGTTGTTTGTTCTGTCTGTCTCTCTCTCTATTTTCTGGTTATGTCTTTTTCATCTTTCTGTTAAAACAATATTTGACCTCATCATTTTTGGAAAATCATGCTGCACATCCACTCTCTTTCTTTCTGAATTTGTTGTCCATAAAGGATGTACTCTTGGCCCTTCATCTGCATATTGCCAGGGCGTAACAGTGACCAAAAACACGGTGTCAGGTTTCACATATCCACTGATAATGCTCAGCCCTACCTCACCGTCACCCCTCTGCGTTGCTCCACTATTACTCAATTATCAAACTGCTAATCACACGTCCATTACTTGATTAGCTGAAATTTCCTCCAGTAAAACTTTGCGATGGTTAAACCATTGCTTTCAGTTATTATTACAAATTAGTTTCCCTTGCTGCTGAGTCCCACCGTCTTGCTGGGAACTGCCTGAGGCTGAGTGACACTCTTCACAATATTGCTCTTATATCTGACCCCAAGGTGAGTATCTGATGGTGCATCTGCTCAATCACAAACACCAGAAATTTCAATCTCTAAAATTTTCCTTCTCTCCATCTCACCTGCTACTGAAACCCTTACCTATGTACGTGCTGCCTTAAACTTGACAATTCTGAAACATGACTCTTGATTCCCTGTCTGAGACTCTCCCATGATGGGAAACCTCCTCTCAGCACTTACCTTGTCAAACCTGTCAAGAATCCTGTATGTTTCAATTAGATCATCTCTCATTTTCCAAAATTCTGTGAATAGATTCTCAACCTGTTTAGCCTTTGTTTAAAAGATAATCCCTCCAAACCAGTGATCATCCCAGTGAATCTTCTCTGAAACGTCTCCAACAAAGTGATATATTTCCTTAAATTAGGGGACCATAACTGCTCACATTACTACCGAAGTGGTCTTGAAAGTGCCTTGTACAGTTGCACTAAGACATAGACTCCAAATTCTTATATTGCAAGCACCTTGAAATAAAGGACAACATTCCGTTGCCCTTCCTGGTTATCTGTTGCACCCGTGTGCTAGCTTTTTGTGTTTCTTGCACAATTAGTCCAAAGTCTCCGTGGTGCAGCTTTCTCCAATTTTCACCATTTAAATAGTACTCTGTTCTTTTGTCAACTCCTCCAAACTAAATAACTTCACATTATATTCCATTTGCCAACTTGTTGCCCACTTATGTAAATATCTCTCTGCAAACTGTTTGTAACCCTCTTAGAACTTGACTGTTGCACCTTTTCTATGAGATCCTCCCTCATTCTTTGAAATTAGGAGCGTGGAGCAGCAAGGCCCATATATAATCGCTTAAGATTAAGGTTTAATGTTTGGAATTACTGGGAGGAGCTTGTTGCCTATTGTTCTGAGTGGAGACAACTTGTCCACCAAGTTGTGTTAGCTTTTCACACCCAATCTCTTATTGATGAGGCAGAGGGACAGCGCAGAAGGAAAGCAAAGGCAGGAAATCCTGCTGTCTGCACCTCACTAACTCTTGGAAAATTCTGTCCCAGGTGTCAATGATTTGCTGATTTGTTCAGTCCCGTGAAGACCCAAGGCAGAAACTCGTAGAAACCCACATAATATTCCCCAGAAGTGACTGCTGGCATCCACAAAAGGTAATGTGCAACAGGGAAAATGCATGGTCATCCTCGGTTTGGAGGACAGGATGGTGTGAATTTCTACCCTTCATAGAGTCATAGAGATATACAGCATGGAAACAGACCCTTCAGTCCAACCCGTCCATGCCGACCAGATATCCCAACCCAATCTAGTCCCACCTGCCAGCACCCGGCCCATATCCCTCCAAACCCTTCCTATTCATATACCCATCCAAATGCCTCTTAAATGTTGCAATTGTACCAGCCTCCACCACCCCAGCCTGTTCAGCCTCTCCCTGTAGCTCAGATCCTCCAACCCTGGCAACATTCTTGTAAATCTTTTCTGAACCCTTTCAAGTTTCACAACATCTTTCTGATAGGAAGGAGACCAGAATTGCATGCAATATTCCAACACCCTTGACTGATAGTGATTGATTTTATGAACTTGTGTTACAGGATATTACAAGTGGACTTGCGAGTGAAAATCTCGAAATAATTGTAACACCAAACTCTGATAGAATTACTCAATTTATTAAGACCTGGAAATTCACGTTGTGTGACAATATTGTGTTCCAGGTCATTCCCACTTGCTTTACCAAATTTCTACCTTTAATCACCTTGTTCTCTCGGTAGATCTTCCCCAAAATCTTCAATATCTGTCTGTAATCTTTTTACGATCAGCTGATGAGTACAAATTTTATCATCTTAATGTATATCTTTTGTAAACATTATCACAGCTCTGTCACAGCTCCCCTCAATTTCCTTTACTACAAGGAGAACAATCTCCATTTCTCCAAACCCCTGATTCCCCAATGTCTGTTTGCTTTCTATAAGGTACAAATCAGGATTATGTTGTAACATTCTCTCTTTGCCTGCAGCAGTGTGGTCCCCAACAATATTAAAGAAAGTGAACATCATCCAGGACAAAGCACTGTGTCAGAGTGGTGTCACCTCCACCACCTTCAACATTCCCTCTCTCTACCAACAAGGCACAGTGGCATCACTGTGTAAAAGTTAAAATCATTGTTGTCCTACCAGACCTCTCTCATTTGGCTGCTTTGTCATTACGGAGAGAGATGACTGGTGGTGGTTTAACCTGAAGGTTGAGAAGGAGAGTCCACCTATATTTTCGATGTGCACTAGCAGCATCCAAATCACATGAATGAATAATGTAAAAAAAAATCCTAACCATGCAAATAAAATGACTCTTCCTACAAACCATTTTGGTAAATCTCCTCTACACCCTCTCAGGGACCCTGCTATCCCTCACAATGTGTGTTACTCTTTGGTTTGCACAGACTCAGATGCTCTGCATTGCTGTGTTTGATGTCTTCAGTAACAATTGCACTGAATCTCACGCTGTAAGGGTTTGTAGACGCTGAAACCCTGATAACATTTAAGATGTATTTAGTTGCAAGCTGGTGATGCCAAGGCAGGCAAGGCTATGGGCGAAGTGCTAGGAAATGGGATTAGAACAGTTAGGTGGTTGTTTTTAACCAGCACAGACCCAATTGGCCATGGCGCTTTTTATTATTGTAGACCTCTAACACACTTAGGAATATGAGAAGCAATATTTGAAATCAGTTGAGAGACGGAGATATTATAATAGATAACACATGATTGGTCAGTGTTTTTGGGAGGAAAGTGAGGTACAGAGATGGAGCAATTTAGGAGGAAATTCTGGAGCTTGAAGCCAAGGAATCCAAAAATGCCATCATTAAGTGGAGAAATTAAAATGGAGTATCCTCATAAGGATGGTATCCGAGGAATGTATGTATTGCAGAGATTTTGGAAGCTGGAGAAGATTACAGAGATAAGGAAAGGTGTGAGGCTGGAGGAGGTCACAGAAATAGGGAGGATTGTAAGACTGAAGGAGACTTAGATGAGGAGGTTTATGAGGATAGAGACAATTATAGAACGAAGGATGGTTGTAAAGTTTGGAGGAATTTACAGAGATAGGGAGGGTTTTTGAGGCTGAAGGAACTTATAGAGACAGTAAAAGTTCTGAGAATCGAGGGTGATTCCTGCGACAGAAAGGGTGGTGAGGCCTGAGGGTGATTCTCACCGTAGGTCAGGTAGTGAGGCTGTGGGGGGGAGATTCCCACGATAGGAAGGTTGGTGAGGCTCGAGGGCAGATTATCCACTGTGGTGTACTTAGAGCACGTAGACTACAGCAGTTAAAGAAGATAGTTCATCACCACTTTCTCCAAGTCAAATAAAGGTGGACAATAAATATTAGTCTGGTCAACAAAGACCATATATGAATTAAAGACCCATATATAAATTAAAATATGATGAATTTCTGTTTTGTGGACAGATAGCAGAAGCTCCGATAACTCTCCTTGAAGCTGAATAGGTTAAGCAATGATTTAGTTGAGTTGAAGATGTGTTTCCAGGATATTAGTTTGCAGAGAGATAGATAAATTATTAACTTTGTGACAATGTTTGTTAACCACAGAACACAACTTTCAGATAATTGGCAAATAATGCCAGTTGAAAATGTGAAGATTATTTGACTCGAGGTTCTGAAGATCTAGAACCATCTGAACAGCAGCTGGATGCAAATTCTGCAGTTATTCTCAAAAGACATTTGGAATTTAACTTTTCAAGGAATGATTGGGAGGGCTATAGGCAAATGGCAGGGGCATTGGGACAGATTTGCAGCATCTCTAGGGTGAGAGTAAAGCCTTTGACAAGGTTTCACATGGTAAACTAATTAGTACAGTGAGGTCATGTGGAACTCAGGAAGACCTTGCCAGTTGGAAACAAAATTGGCATTATGGTAGGAGACAGAGCATGGTAGTGTCGGCCTGTGACCAACTGTTCCACAGACATCGGTATGGGGGTCCATAGAATCCCTACAGTGTGGACTCAGGCCCTTCGGCACAGCAGTGAGTGGGTCCACTTTTGTTTCTCATTTATGTTAATGATTTAGATGAGAACATGGGAAGCAAGGTTAGTAAATTTGCAGATAATACTAAAATTGGCAGTATAGTGAATTGTGAAGGTTATCTAAGTTGACAAAGATCTTGATCAATTGGGTCACTGGGCTGAGGAATGGCAGATGGAGTTCAATTTGGATAAATGTGAGGTATTTCATTTTTGGTAAAATAAACAAGGGTAGACTTATATAATTAATGGTTGGTTCCTGGGTTGTGTAAAACAGAGAGAATCCTTTGAAATTTGTGTCACAAGTGGATGGGGTGGTTAATAAATTGTTTAGCATACTTGCCTTTGTTGCTGAGACATTTGAGTATAGGAGTTGAGAGGTCATGTTAATGTTATACACAACATTGGTGAGGCCTCAACTGAAGTAATGTGTCCAGTTCTGGTTGTCCTTTTACAGGGAGAATATTATTAAAATGGAGATGGTTCAGAAAAGATTTACAAGGATGTTGGCGGGAAATAGAGGGCATGAGTTATGAAAATAGACTGGAAAGGCCAGGACTTTTTCCACCAGAACATAGGAGGCTAATGAGTGATCCTATAGAGATTTTTGAAATCATGACGTTCCTTGATTATGTGAATAGCAAGGGTCTTTTCTTTAGGGTGGAGGATTTCAAGACTATGGGCCATATTTATAAGGTGAGAGGAGAAAGAGTTTAAAAATAGATATGAGGGGCAACTTTTTTTTTTAAAAAGAGTGGTTCATATGTAGAATGAATTTCCAGAGGAGGTGGTGGATCCAGGTACAGTTGCAACATTTAAAAGACACTTGGATAAGTACATGAACAGGAAAGGTTTGGAGGGATATGTGCCAGTTGCAGTAAGTTCTACATTGGAATAAGGCCAACTTGGATGGTATTAAGCAAGAACTTTCAAAAGTTGATTGAGAGAGGCAATTCACTGGAAAAGGGATGGTTGGAAAGTGGAAGGTCTTCAAAGATGAGATAAGGAGAGTCCAGAGACAGCATATTCCTGTTCGTGTAAAGAGCAAGGCTGATATGTGTAGGGAATACTGGATGACTCTCGAAATTGAGGCTCTGGTTAAGAGAAAGAAGGCCAGGTATAGACGGCAGGAATCGAGTCAATCCCTCAAGGAGTATAAGGGCAGTAGGAGTATACTCAAGAGGGAAATCAGGAGGGCAAAAGAGAGACATGAGATACCTTCGGCAAATAGGGTTAAGGAGAATCCAAAGAGATTCTTCAAATACATTAAGGACTAAAAAGCAGTTAGGGAGATAATAGACCCCTTAAAGATCAATAAGGCTTTCTGTGTGTGGAACTGCAGATGTGTGAGATAGTAAATAAGTATTTTGCATCAGTCGAGGATAAGGAAGCTAGGGAAACAAATAGTGATGTCTTGAAAAGTGCCCCTATTACAGAGGAGAATGTGCAGGACGTCTTAAAATGCATAAAGGTGGGACTACGATGTTGTGGCCATCACGGAAACGTGGATAGAAGAGGGATAGGAATGGTTGTTGGAGGTTCCTGGTTACAGATGTTTCAGTAAGATTAGGGAGGGTGGTAAAAAAGGAGGGGGGTGGCGTTGCTAATTAGAAATGGTATAACGGCTGCAGAAAGGCAGTTCGAGGGGGATCTGCCTTTGGAGGTAGTATGGGCTGAAGTCAGAAATAGGAAAGGTGCAGTCACCTTGTTGGGTGTTTACTAGAGGCCCCCCAATAGCAGCAGAGATTTGGAGAAACAGATTGGGAAACAGATCTTGGAAAGGTGCAGAAGCCACAGGGCGATTTCAACTTCCCAAATATTCATTGGAAGCTCTTTAGATCAAGTAGATTGGATGGGGCAGTGTTTGTGCAGTGTGTCCAGGAAGATTTATAACTCCGTATGTAGATTGTCCGACCAGAGGGGAGGCTATATTGGATATGGTACTCGGTAACGAACCGGGACAAGTGATGGGCTTGTTAGTGAGTGAA
>NC_057742.1:43125397-43135843 GCF_004010195.1 Chiloscyllium plagiosum
CCAGGATGTTTCCTGGAATGGAGAGGAAGTCGTACGAGGATAGGTTGAGAGTTCTCGGCCTTTTCTCGTTGGAACGGCGTAGGATGAGGGGTGACTTGATAGAGGTTTATAAGATGATCAGAGGAATAGATAGAGTAGACAGTCAGAAACTTTTTCCCCGGGTACAACAGAGTGTTACAAGGGGACATAAATTTAAGGTGAAGGGTGGAAGGTATAGGGGAGATGTCAGGGGTGGGTTCTTTACCCAGAGAGTGGTGGGGGCATGGAATGCGCTGCCCGTGGGAGTGGTAGAGTCGGAATCATTGGTGACCTTTAAGCGGCATTTGGATAGGTACATGGATGGGTACTTAATCTAGGTTAGAAGTTCGGCACAACATCGTGGGCCGAAGGGCCTGTTCTGTGCTGTATTCTTCTATGTTCTATATGTTCTATGTTCTAGAGTGTTACAAGGGGACATAAATTTAAGGTGAAGGGTGAAAGGTATAGGGGAGATGTCAGGGGTGGGTTCTTTACCCAGAGAGTGGTGGGGGCATGGAATGCACTGCCTGTGGGAGTGGTAGAGTCAGAATCATTGGCGACCTTTAATTGGATAGGTACATGGATGGGTGCTTAAGCTAGGACAAATGTTCGGCACAACATCGTGGGCCGAAGGGCCTGTTCTGTGCTGTATTGCTCTCTGTTCTATGGATATATTCCTAGCACCTGATCAAGTGTATCCATGAAATCCAGGGGAAGATGGGAAAATAACTGCTAGAAGCCTTGTTGAGGTGTTTATATTGTCACTGCCACTGGGTGGCTAATGTGGTGCCATTATTTAAGCAAGGTGGTAAGGAAAAGTGAGGGAACTATAGACTGGTGAGCCTGATGTCAGTGGTGGGGTAAATTGTGGGAGCGAAGTCTGAGGGACAGGATTTACAAGTATTTGAAAAAGCACAGTCTGATTAGGGGTTGTCAGGATGGCTTTGTATGTGGGAAATCCTATCTCACTAAATTGAGTTTTTTTGAAGTGGAGGAGTGCGGAGATTCTACAGAATTATAGAGCTGGTATAGAATACAGGGTTGTGGAGGGCATAAGTCAAGTGATTTGATAACAAAAATGAGAATTCTAGAATTGACTTAGCATACTGCTGCTGGTATTAGACTGAGTTTTGAGAATATTTTTTAAATTCGAAAGAGATGCCAGGCCTTCAAGTGTATTATTCTTGCAAAACTTTAAATAAATTATTTTCACAGCAACCCTTCAAAATGTCATTTCAAATTATATTAATTATAAAGCATCTCGTAACATTGTCAACTATGGATGTTCAGGGTTAACTTCTTCCTGGATTAGTGGCGCTGGAAGAGCACAGCAGTTCAGGCAGCATCCGAGGAGCAGTAAAATCGACGTTTCGGGCAAAAGCCCTTCAGGAATACAGGCAAAGAGCCATAGGTGAGTGGGGGAGGGGATGAAGGTGATAGGTCAGGAAGGAGGGTGGAGTGGATCGGTGGAAGCAAATGTGGCTGTGGTAGCGAGTTTGTTTCAGGACATGGTTGAAGAACTTCAGGGCAGAGGAAATGACCTGGGAGTTGCAGTGGGAGAGGGACTCCCTGAGATTTTTGTAGAGGGAGGAGGAAAACTTCTTCAAGGCAGGCATCCTTGCAAGAGGATTTGCAGTTGGGTTAAAATCTTCTTGTTGAGTTAGTCTACCTAAAAAGGTTGACTGTATTTGAAATTGAAGTTGTACATTGTTCTTCTGGAATTTGTGATGCATTTTAGCTATTAATCTACATTATTGTTCTCGGTGCATTTTGATTCTCACTGTGGGGAAAACTAAATAAGTGAATACAGTTCACTCGAGCGGTTTATGAACTGGAGTTAAACAGTGGCTCATTTGCCCTCATGTCTCATGTAATTTAGTGTCAAATATTGTTTTTTATAACTAATCCAGTGAAGTGTCTTGAGATGTTATATTACAGTTTGGGTTGTATACGAATACCGATTGTTATTTCAAGTAGATAGGATAGTTAAGAAGGCGTTTGATATGCTTTCCTTTATTAATCAGAATTAAATACAGGAGTTGGGAGGTCATGTTGCGGCGTACAGGACATTGGTTAGGCCACTGTTGGAATATTGCGTGCAGTTCTGATCTTCTTCCTATCGGAAAGATGTTGTGAAACTTGAAAGGGTTCAGAAAAGATTTACAAGGATGTTGCCATGGTTGGAGGATTTGAGCTACAGGGAGAGGTTGAACAGACTTGGACTGTTTTCTCTGGAGCGTCGGAGGTTGAGGGGTGACCTTTTCGAGGTTTACAAAATTATGAGGGGCAGGGATAAGATAAATAGAGAAAGGCTTTTCCCTGGGGTCGGGGAGTCCAGAACTAGAGGGCATAGCTTAGGGTGAGAGGCGAAAGATATAAAAGAGACCTAAGGGGCAACCTTTTCACACAGAGGGTGGTATGTGTATGGAATGAGCTGCCAGAGGAAGTTGTGGAGACTAGCACAATTGCAACATTTATAAGGCCTTTGGCTGGGTATACAAATAGGAAGGGTTTGGAGGGATATGGGCCGTGTGCTGGCAGGTGGGACTAGATTGGATTGGGATATCTGGTCGGCATGGACGGGTTGGACCGAAGGGTCTGTTTCCATGCTGTACATCTCTATGACTCTAAGTGACAAAGAAGGTTGATGAAGGCAGAGCGGTGGACATGTCTATATGGACCCCTGCAAGGCATTCATTGAGGTTCAATATAGTAGGCTGGTGAGCAGGCTAGCTATTTGGATACAAAATTGGCTTGAAGGTAGGAAACAGGATCATGGTGGAGGGTATTTTGTTCCAGACTGGAGGCCTGTGAATAGCAGTGTGCCACTTCGATTAGTGCTGCATCCACTGCTTTTTGTTATTTATATTAATGATTTGGAGTGAATATGTGAGGAATGGTTAGTACATTTGTAGGTGACGTCAAATTGGAGGTGTAGTGGACGGTGAAGAAGGTTCTGCCAGAGTACAATGGGACCTTGATCTGATGGGCCGATGGGCGGAGGAGTGGCAGTTGGAGTTTAATTTAGAAAAATGTGAGGTGTTGCATTTTGGTAATACAAATCAGGCCAGACCGAGACACTTGAAGTAAGGTCTTTGGGGTGCAGATGCACTGTTTCTTGAAGGTGGATCGCAGGTAAACAAGGTAGTGAAGATGATGTTTGGTATGCTTGCCTTTATTGGTTAGTGCATTGAGTACAGGAGTTGGTATGTCGTGTTATGGCTGAATAGGACATTGATTATGCCACTTTTGGAGTACTGTGTTCAGTTCTGGCCTCCCTGCTGTTGGAAAGATGCTGTTAAATCTGACAGGGTTCAGAAAAGGTTTACAAGGATGTTGCAAGAATTTGAGGGTTTGAGCTATAGGAAGAGGCTGAGTAGACTGGGGGTATTAACCTTGGAGCATCAGATTTAAGGGTTGACCTTATAGAAATTTATAAAATCGTGACGGGCATGGATAGAGTGAATAGCCATGGTCTTTTTCCGAGGATAGGAGAGTCCAGATCTAGAGGGCATAGGTTTCAGTGAGAGGGGGAAAGATTTAAAAGGACTTAAGGAGTAGGCGCTGGTGTGTATGTACATTAAGCTGCCAGAGGGAATGGTGGAGGCTGGTATATTTAACAGGCATCTTGATAGGTACATGATCAAGTAGGGTTTAGAGGAGTAAGGGCCAAATGCTGGTAAATAGGATTAGATTAATTCAGTTTAATTTAGGCTTGGATGAGTTAGATGAAAGGGTGTATTTCATGCTGTACAACTCTTACTCTGAACATTTTGTTTTCATTTCAGAATTCCACAGTTTTACTTCTATACCATTCTTAGCCCTTCAAAGGGATCGAAAGGCATTGGGAGAAAACAGGAACAGGGTTGAGGTGTAGATCTATAAAATGGTCCCCTCCCCAGCTCTCCCATCATTCCCTCTCTCTGTAGTTTTTTGCAAACAGTGACAGGTTCCCTCTCCAAAGGATATTTAGAAAGGAGTTTGGTTTTAATGATAATACAGCAGTTTCTGCAAGTGCCAGCTCCACAAATGACCAAAGAATTTCTCTCAGTTTCACAACCTGAGTGTGTTCTTCTGCTTTCTCACTCACTGCTTTTGTTTTATGTTTGCAGTTAGAGAATTTGAACCATTTTGCATACAAATCTGACAGTCATTCTGTTTATCACAACCTAATTATCTCAGGACTTTGAAACATTGAAGGAAAGAGCACGGTTCATACTGGGTAGAAACACATATTCTCTGTTGGTGCAAGAGTTTGTGAAGATTCATCTGAAATGTCTAAACACCAGCACAGTCACACTGGGGAGAGACTATGGAAATGTGCAGATTGCGGGAAGGGCTTCCTTTACCCATCCCAGCTGGAAACTCATCAACGGAGTCACACTGGAGAGAAACCATTCATCTGCTCTGATTGTGGGAAGGGATTCACTTCACCATCCAGGCTACTGATACACCAGCGAGTTCACACTGGAGAGAAACCATTCACCTGCTCCGATTGTGGGAAAGCATTCACTCAGTCAACAAATCTACGAACACATCAGCGAGTGCACACTAGAGAGCGACCATTCATCTGCTCTGATTGTGGAATGGGATTCACTCAGTCATCCAATTTACTTAAACACCGGCGCGTTCACACTGGAGAGAAACCATTCACTTGTTCTGAATGTGGGAAGGCATTCACTCAGACAACTCACCTGCTGATACACCAGCGAATTCACACTGGAGAGAGACCATTGACCTGTTCCGTGTGTGGGAAGGGTTTTGCTGACTCAAATTCCTTGCTGATACACCAGAGAGTTCACACTGGGGAGAAACCATTTACCTGCTCCGAGTGTGGGAAGGGATTCACTTGCTCATCTAACTTATTGAGACACCAGAGTGTTCACAATGGGGAGAGACCATTCACTTGTTCAGAGTGTGGGAAGGGTTTCAATCGGTCATCCTACCTGCTGGAGCACCAACGAGTTCACACTGGAGAGAGACCATTCACCTGTTCCAAGTGTGGGAAGGGTTTCAATCGGTCATCCTACCTGCTGGAGCACCAGCGAGTTCACACTAGAGATATGGACCATTCACTTGCTCGGAGTGTGGGAAAGGATTCACTCAGTCATCCAAACTGTTAACACACCAGCAAGTTCCCAAAGAATCACAGTTGAAGCATTTTGCTTTCACTCACACTAATGAATGATCCATGGTTTAGGGCTGTTTGTGCTAATGTTATTAATTAAAGGTCCTGGTATTGTAGATAAAATGTACATAACAGTTGTGTACAGTTGTAAGGGAGATTTTGGAAATGATCACTGTACATCAGTGTCACTGTGCATCAAAGTATTTACACTGAGTAAGACTGTCCATCTGCTCAGTGGAAAGGAATTTCCTGGTTCATCAGGATTGGGTAACCACCAATGAATTTCTCAGTATGGGTAGTTCTCATTTAAAGTGGGTTCCGGTAGCACAATTTGGCTATAACATGGCTGAAGAGTTAGGGAATGATATTTTTGAGAACGCTTACCTCTGTTCACAATAACGTGATTCCAGCGTGTGTCATTTCACTCACTTCGTTCTGCATGTGCCGATGTCAGCTGCCGTTAGAGCGTGTGGGAGGTATAATACTATCCATTGAGCAGCTACGTATCAAAAATTAAACTAACAAATGTTCATTGTTGTACCTCTGAGACAAAAATATTCATTCTTGTATAATTCCTGTATAAGCCCTGTACAATTCCTGCAGGACTGCATTACTCTTGTACATACCACCCCGAGAAACAGTCAGAAGATAATTAACCACAGCCGTCCACATCTGCAACCACAACGTTACCTGAACGTGATGATGATAACTCTCTGTCCCTGCATTAACAATATTGTTTCAATGTAATGTGTTAAATTTACTTTTGTCAATAAATATGAATCAAACTTTCACTCAGGTTGTGCTATATTTTGGCTTTTGTGTGATTTTTCCAGTGATCAGGAGTGATTTTTCTTTGTTGGTCTGCCCCCTAACCCCACTTTTCCCATTGGCCCCATTATTCCTATTAAGTGAGGTTTCACTAGAATGCAACCACCGCGTTGTAGGAGAACTACCTGTAACTATAGGGATTGGTTTTTGAAACTACTGTTACCTATATCCAAACCATGTTTATTGAGCTTGTTTATAGTGATCATAGATCATCATAAAATACCTATAGTTTGGAAACAGGCCATTTGGACTCTCAAGGCCACACCGACCATTTGCAGAGCATTCCCCCCCCTAGACCCATGCCCCTACTGTATCCCTGTAACCCTGCACATCCCTGGACACTGTGGGCAATTTAGGATGATCAATCCACCTAGCCTACATGTCTTCAGACTGTGGGAGGAAACCCACACAGACATTGGGAGAATGTGCAATCTTCACGCAGTCACCCAAGGCTAGAATTGAACCCAGGTCTCTGGCACTGTGGCAGTAATATTAACCACTATGCAACCATGATGTTTATACACACCACATGTCTGGTTACCTATTTGGGAGAAAAATGATGGAAATAGTTTTTGTTAAAACTATTGTGCATTAAGTCTTTATCTAAAGTAGACTCATTTATTTTGATGAGCTCGCCATCTTCATATCTCCTCAGTCTTTATTTCCAAGAAGTGCAAGGCATCTGTGAAGTTTATTTGTCACTCAAAATGAGATAGACAATCTGCATGCTTCACGTGAGCAGTTATAGAGTCATAAAGATGTACAACACAGAAACAGACCCTTCGGTCCAACCCTTCCATGCTGACCAGATATTCCAACCCAATCTAATCCCACCTGGCAGCACCTGGCCCATATCCCTCCAAACCCTTCCTATTCATATACCCATCCAAATGCCTCTTAAATGTTGCAGTTGTACCAGCCTCCACCACTTCCTCTGGCAGATCATTCCATACACGTAACACCCTCTGTGTGAAAAAGTTGCCCCTTAGGTCTCTTTTATATCTTTCGCCTCTCACCCTAAACCTATGCCTTCTCATGCTGGACTACCCCACCCCAAGGAAAAGACTTGTCTATTTATCCTATCCATGTACATCAGTGTCACTGTACATCAAAGTATTTACACTGAGTAAGACTGTCCATCTGCTCAGTGGAAAGGGATTTCCTGGTTCATCAGGATTGGTTAACCACCAATGAATTTCTCAGTATGGGTAGTTCTCATTTAAAGTGGGTTCCGGTAGCACAATTTAGCTATAACATGGCTGAAAAGTTAGGGAATGGTATTTTTGAGAACGCTTACTTCTGTTCACAATAATGTGATTCCAGCGTGTGTCGTTTCACTCACTTTGTTCTGCACATGCCAATGTCAACTGCCGTCAGAGCATGTGGGAGGTATAATACTATCCATTGAGCAGCTTCATATCAAAAATTAAACTAACAAATGTTCATTCTATCCATGCCCCTCATAATTTTGTAAACCTCTATGAGGTCACCCCTCAGCCTCCGATGGTCCAGGGAAAACAGCCCCAGCCTGTTCAGCCTCTCCCTATAAGTCAAATCCTCCAACCGTGGCAGCATCCTTCTAAATCTTTTGTGAACCCTTTCAAGTTTCACAACATCTTTCCGATAGGAAGGAGATCAGAACTGCATGCAATGTTCCAACAGTGGCCTAACCAATGCCCTCTAAAGCCGCAACATGACTTCCCAACTCCTGTACTCAATACTCTGACCAATAAAGGAAAGCATACCAAACACTGCCTTCACTATCCTATCTACCTACAACTCCACTTTCAAGGAGCGATAAACCTGCACTCCAAGGTCTCTGTTCAGCAACACTCTCTAGGATCTCACCATTAAGTGGATAAGTCCTGCTAAGATTTGCTTTCCCAAAATGCAGCATCTCTAATTTATCTGAATTAAACTCCATCTGCCACTTCTCAGCCCATTGGCCCATCTGATCAAAATCCTGTTGTAACCTGAGGTAACCTACTTCACTGTCCACTACACCTTCAATTATGGTGTTATCTGCAAACTTACTAACTATACCTCTTATGCTCACATCCAAATCATTTATGTAAATGATGAAAAGTAGAGGACCCAGCACCGATCCTTGTGGCACTCCACTGGTCACAGGCCTCCGGTCTGAAAAACAACCCTCCACCACCACCTTCTGTCAGGTTCTGTTGAGCCAGTTCTGTATCCAAATGGCTAGTTCTATATTCCATGAGATCTAACCTTGCTAACTAATCTCCCTTGGGGAACCTTGTCAAATGCCTTGCTGAAGTCCATACGGATCTCATCTACTGCTATGCCCTCATCAATCCTCTTTGTTACTGCTTCAAAAAACTCAATCAAGTTTGTGAGACATGATTTCCCATGCACAAAGTCATGTTGACTATCCCAAATCAGTCCTTGCCTTTCCAAATACATGTACATCCTGTCCTTCAAGATTCTCTCCCTTGCCCACCACTGACATCAGGCTCACTGGTCTATAGTTCCCTGGCTTGTCCTTACTACCTTAAACAGTTGGCACCACGTTTGCCAACCTCCAGTCTTCCAGCACCTCACCTGTGACAATCACTGTTACAAATATCTCAGCAAGAGGCCCAGCAATCACTTCTCTAGCTTTTCACAGAGTTCTAGGGTACACCTGATCAGGTGCTGGGGATTTATCCACCTTTAACCGTTTCAAGACATCCAGCACTTCCTCTGTAATATGGACATTTTTAAAGATGTCACCATCTATTTCCTTACATTCTATATCTTCCATGTCTTTTTCCACAGTAAATACCGATGCAAAATACTTGCTTAGTATCTGCCTCATCTCCTGTGGCTCCACACTAAGGCCGGCTTGCTGATCTTTGAGGGGCCCTATTCTCTCCCTAGTTACCCTTTTGTCCTTAATGTATTTGTAAAAACCCTTTGGATTCTCGCTAACTCTATTTGCCAAAGCTATCTCATGTCCCCTTTTTGCCCTCCTGATTTCCCTCTTAAGTCTACTCTTACTGCCTTTATACTCTTCTAAGGATTCACTCGATCTATTCTGTCTATACCTTACATATGCTTCCTTCGTTTTCTTAACCAAACCCTCAATTTCTTTAGTCATCCAGCATTCCCTATACCTACCAGCCTTTCTTTTCACCCTGACAGGAATATACTTTCTCTGGATTCTCGTTATCTCATTTCTGAAGGCTTTCCATTTTCCAGCCGTCCCTTTACCTGCAAAGATCTGCTCCCAATCAGTTTTTGAAAGTTCTTGCCTAATACTGTCAAAATAGGCCTTGCTCCAATTTAGAACTTCAACTTTTAGATCTGGTCTATCCTTTTTCATCACTATTTCAAATCTAATAGAATTGTGGGTGGCACAGTGGTTAACACTGTTGCCTCACAGCGCCAGAGGCCCGGGTTCAATTCCCACCTCAGGCGACTGACTGTGTGGAGTTTGCACATTCTCCCCGGGTCTGCGTGGGTTTCCTCCCACAGTCCAAAAATGTGCAGGATAGGTGAATTGGCCATGCTAAATTGCCCATAGTGTTAGGTGTAGGGGTAAATGTAGGGGAATGGGTCTGGGTGAGTGCGCTTTGGTGGGTCGGTGTGGACTTGTTGGGCCGAAGGGCCTGTTTCCACACTGTAAGTAATCTAATCTATGGTCGCTGGCCCCAAAGTGCTCCACCAAGGTCACCTGCCCTCCCTTATTTCCCAAGAGTAGGTACTCTAGTAGGTACATCCACATATTGAATCAGAAAAGTTTCTTGTGTATACTTAAATTCCTCTCCATCTAAACCCTTAACACTATGGTAGTCCCAGTCTATGCACGCTAAGTAAAATCCCTTACCGTAACCATCCTATTATTCTTACAGATAGATGAGATCCCCGTACAAATTTGTTTCTCACCAATAATGTGATTGTCCCTTTGTTATTTCTCAGTTCCACCCAATTTCCGGGAATATTCTCCCTCAGTACAGCTGTAATGCTATCCCTCATCAAAAATGCCACTCCCTCCCTTTCTATCCTTCCTGTAACATTTCTGTCCTGGAACATTAAGCAGCCAGTCCTGCCCATCCCTGAGCCATGTTTCTGTAATTGCTATGATATCCCAGTCTCATGTTCCTAACCATGCCGTGAGTTCATTTGCCTTCCCTGTTAGGGACTACAAACAGCTACCTAGATTACACCTCCTCCCACCCTGACCCCTGTAAAAACGCCATCCCATATTCCCAATTCCTCCGCCTCCGCCACATCTGCTTCCAGGAGTACCAATTCCACTACCGAACAACTCAGATGGCCTCCTTCTTCAAAGACCACAATTTCCCCTCCGACGTGGTCGACGACACTCTCCATCGCATCTCCTCCACTTCCCGCACCTCCGCCCTTGAACCCCGCCCCTCCAATCGCCACCAGGACAGAACCCCACTGGTCCTCACCTTCCACCCCACCAACCTCCAAATACATCGTATCATCCTCCGTCATTTCGC
>NC_057742.1:43136208-43155757 GCF_004010195.1 Chiloscyllium plagiosum
TCTTCCCTACTCTCCGCCCCCACCCCCTCTCAGGCCTATCACCCTCACCCTTACCTCCTTCCACCTATCGTATTCCCAGCGCCCCACCCCCAAATTCCCTCCTCCCTACCTTTTATCTCAGCCAGCTTGGCACACCAGCCTCATTCCTGAAGAAGGGCTTGTGCCCGAAACGTCGATTCTCCTGCTCCTCAGATGCTGCCTGGCCTGCTGTGTTTTTCCAGCACCACATTTTTCAACTCTGGTACTCCAGCATCTGCAGTCCTTACTTTTTCCCTGTTAGGCCCCTTGCATTGAAATAAATGCAGTTTAATTTATTAATCCCACCTTGTCCCTGACTGTTTGACTTGCTTCTGTTCTCAACTGTACCAGTCTCAAATTGATCTCTTTCCTCACTATCTCCCTGGGTCCCTCAAGAAAAGGAGCAGCTGTCACAGCCAGAAAATTTTTCTATCCTCCATCTTGAATTACCCAGAATCCTCTCATATGTGATGGATGGCAGTTATAGGAAGGGGGAAAAGTCGTAGATGCAGTCACATGGATGGGTTAACTCCAGGAAAGGTAAGCGAGGTTGGTAGCTAGAGCAGGAGTCTTCTGTGGCTATCCCCATTTCAAACAAGTATGCTGTCTTGGAAAATGTTGGGGGTGATCGATTCACAGGGGAATGTAGCACGAATAGCCAAGTTTCTGGTATCGAAACTGGCTCTAATGCAACGAGGGGTACATCAGGTTCCAAGAGATCAATTGTGTTTGGTAACTGTCTAGTCCGAGGTACAGACAGACGTTTCTATGACCAGCAGGGAAAAAAAAAATTGGTCGTTGGCAGAAAGCACATCAGGAATGAGGGACAGCCCATAATGCTGGATATGTTGCGCACCATTGGAATTCTATGCACAGTGAAATAAGTTTTTCTTCTTGCTCAAGGCTGATGGGTCTGCATTGCTGTCACATAAACATTGTATTGTAGAATATTGAGCTGCCAGCAAAGCCTTCATGTCAGAAAGCGGACATGACAAAAGAGGAGATGTGACAATTTTGTTCAGGGAATCTATTACAGCAAGAAGGATGTGGAGATGCAGGAGTTGGACTGGGGTGGACAAGGTCAAACATCAAGCAACACCAGGTTATAGTCCAGCAGGTTTATTTAAAATTGCAAGTTTTTGGAGCTCTGTCCCTACCTCAGGTGTGGTATGATAGAGAGGTATAAGACACAGTGGTTTATAAGCAAAATGTTAAAAACTTTAAAACTAGCTGTCCTTGTTGAATCCTTTAATTAATTAGGAGGTAGACTGCTGATTAAAATGCAAAATCCAGAGTTCTTTCAAGTCTTTGTCCCTAGATAATTAAAGTTTTATCAATGTACAAGAGGTGACATCTCAGGTTAGACACCTTTAGGTGTGAATCAACTCTGAAAAAGGACGGCAGATGCTGGAGATCAGAGTCGAGAGTGTGGTGCTGGAAAAGCACAGCATCATCTGAGGAGCAGGAGCATTGACATTTCGGACGTATGCCTGAAATGTCGATTCTCCTACTCCTGGATGTTGCCTGACCTGCTGTGCTTTTCCAGCACCACACTGTCGATTTTTAGGTGTGAAGTTCCCTTTTGAATCTGTTTTAAGCTGAGGTCAGGATTTATTTGACAGAAAAGAATCTTGAATGAAATAATTGTCCTCAGTCTCTCGTACACACACAAACTGTGTGAGAGAGAGAGTGTGCGCATTTGAGAGAGTGTGAGTGTGTTTGTGTGTGCATTTGAGAGATTATGAGAGTGTGTTCCTTTTTGGCATTAATTGTGACATAGTTCTGAGACCCCTCATCTTGTCGCAATTGCAGGTATGCATGGCACATGTCCAGCTTCGTGAAGGCAGCTCATTCCCCCTAAATTTTGTATACAAGTCCTATATGTGAGGAATCGTGTACTTACTCAGCTGCAAGAAGTGGTTTACTGTTTGCTTAAAATGCTCATAAAGGTGAACTGAGTTACTAGGGTTCACAATTGGTACAACCAGTGCTGCCTATTTTGCAAATTGCACTGGTTTAATGGTTCCTTCGCTTACCTGCCTCCCAAAGAAAATTTACAGCCCAGGAACAGGCCCTTCAGCCCTCCAAGCCTAAGCTGATCCCAATCCACTGTCTAAACCTATAGACCAATTCCTAAGCATCTGTATCTCTCTGCTCCCCACCTACTCATGTATCTGTCCAGACGCATCTTAAATGAATCTACCGTGTCTGCCTTTACTACCTTTGCTGGCAATGCATTCCAGGCTTCTATCACCCTCTGTGTAAAGTATTTGCCAGGTATATCCCCCTTAAACTTTTCACCTCTCACCTTAAGTGCGTGACCTCTTGTTATTGAATCCCTCACCCTGGGAAAAAGCTTACCTCTAATTACCCTGTCTATACCCTTCATGATTTGTAGACCTCAATCTCCTTTTTCCTTATGAAAATAATCCTAACCTACTCAACTTGTTTTCATAGCTAGCACTTTCCATACCAAGCAACATCCTCATAAAGGAGAAAGTGAGGTCTGCAGATGCTGGAGATCAGAGCTGGAAATGTGTTGCTGGAAAATCGCTGCAGGTCAGGCAGCATCCAGGGAACAGGAGAATCGACGTTTCGGGCATAAGCCCTTCTTCCACTTGTTATTGAATCCCTCACCCTGGGAAAAAGCTTACCTCTAATTACCCTGTCTATACCCTTCATGATTTGTAGACCTCAATCTCCTTTTTCCTTATGAAAATAATCCTAACCTACTCGACTTGTTTTCATAGCTAGCACCTTCCATACCAAGCAACATCCTCATAAACCTTCTCTGCTCCCTCTCCACAACGTTTTGGTAATGTGGCGACCAGAACTGTCCACAGTATTCTAAATGCGGCTGAACCGAAGTCTTGTACAATTTTAACATTACCTGCCAGCTCTTATATTCAATACCCTGTTGAATGAAGGCAAGTATACCATATGCCTTCTTGACCACTCTATTCACCAGTGAAACCACCTTCAGGATACAATGGACCTGAACTCCCAGGTCTCTCTGCTCATCAACTTCTTCCAAGGCTCTTCCATTTACAGTATAGTTGGCTCTAGAATTAGAATTCCCAAAATGCATCACCTCACATTTACCTGGATTGAACTCCATCTGCCACTTCTCTGCCCAACTCTCCAGTCTATCTATAGTCTCCTGTATTCTTTGACAGTCCCCTATGTTTTCTGCTACTCCACCAATCTTTGTGTCATCTGTAAACTTACTGATCAGACCAATAATGCTCCCTTCCAGATCATTTATGTATGTTACAGCAGTGACCCCAGCACTGACCCCTATGGAACACCACTGGTCACCTTTCTCCATTTCAAGAAATTC
The DNA here is from genome assembly GCF_004010195.1 of Chiloscyllium plagiosum. Lineage (NCBI taxonomy): Eukaryota > Metazoa > Chordata > Chondrichthyes > Orectolobiformes > Hemiscylliidae > Chiloscyllium > Chiloscyllium plagiosum. The sequence goes on from NC_057742.1 coordinate 43,139,567, forward strand.
CCTTCAGCTACTACTCTCTGTCTCCTATTGCTCAACTAGTTCTTTATCCACCTAGCTAGAACACCCTGCACACCATGTGACTTTACTTTCTCCTTTAGTTTACCATGAGGAACCTTATCAAATGCCTTACTAAAGTCCATGTATATGACATCTACAGCCCTGCCTTCATCTATCAACTTGGTCACTTCCTCAAAGAACTCTAAGACATGATCTACCCCACACAAAACCATGTTGCCTATCACTGATAAGCCCATTCTTTTCCAAATATAAATAGATTTTATCCCTCAGTACCTTTTCCAGCAACTTTCCCACCACTGACGTCAGGCTCACTGGCTTGTAATTACCTGGAATATCCCTACTACCCTTCTTGTATAGTGGGGACAACATGAGCAAACCTCCAGTCCTCTGGCACCTCACCTGTATTAAAGGATGCCATAAAGATATCTGTCAGGGCCCCAGCTATTTCCTCTCTCACCTCCCTCAGCAACCTGGGATAGATCCCATCTAGTCCTGGGGATTTAACCACCTTAATATCCACTAGCCTACCCAACACATCTTCCCTACTTATGTCAGCGTGATCCAGAGTAAACAAACTTCGATCTCTAATCTCGGTATTCATCACCTTCTGTTCCTCAGTGAATGCTGATGCAAAGTAATCATTCAGAATCTCACACATTTTGTCAGGTTTGACACATAACCTTCCTTCTTTGTCCTTTAGTGGACCAACCCTTTCTCTGGTTACCCTCTTGCTTCTTATATAAGAATAAAAGGCTTTGGGATTCACCCTAATTCTGCTTGCCAGAGCTATTTCATGACCCCTTTTAGCCCACTTGATTCCTCATTTAACTCTCCCAATATTCCTCAAAGGCCCATTCTGTTCTTAGCTGCCTGGACCTTATGGATGCTTCCATTTTCTTCTTGGCTAGTCACATGATTTCTCCTGTCATCCACGGTTCATGAATCCTGCCTTTCCTATCCTTTGCTTTCAACAGGACATGCCTATCCTGCACTATCTTTAACCTATCTTTGAAAACCTCCCACATATCAAATGTGGACTTTCCTTCAAATAGCTGTGTCCAATCCCATTTCCGAACTCCTGCCTAATTTTGATATAATTGGCCTTGGCCCAGTTTAGTACTCTTCCCTTACGACCAGTCTCATCTTTGTCTATGAGTATTCTAAAACTTACAGAATTGTTGTACAATTCCCAAAGAAATCCCCATCCACAACTTCTACCACCTGGCCTGGCTCATTCCCCAACACCAGGTCCAATATGGCCCCTTTCCTTGTCACTATTGACATACTGCTGTAGAAAACAGCAGATGCTCCTTACAAATTCTGCTCCATCCAGACCTCTGACACTAAATGTAACCCAGTCAAAGTTGGGAAAATTAAAATCTCCCATCACCACCATCCTGTTGCCTCTACATCTTTCCATAATCTGTTTGCCTATTTGTTCTTCTTCCTCACACTCACTGTTGGGATGCCTGTAATACAGCCCTGCCAATGTAACCCTTCTTATTTCTCAGCTCCACCCATAATGCTTCACTGCTCAAGCCCTCCATCATGTCCTCCTTTAGCACAGCCGAGATATCATTCCTGACCAGCAATGCAACTCCTCCCCTTTTACTTCCCTCCCTATACTGTCTGAAGCATCCATATCCTGGAATATTCAGTTGCAAATCATGCTTTTCCTTCAACTAAGTCTCTGGGATCGCAATAATGTCATACTCCCAGGCACTAATCCAAGACCTAAGTTCATCTACCTTATTCATCTACCTTACCCACAATACTCCTTGCATTAAAGTATATGCACTTAAGACCACCAGTTCTTTTGCGTTCATCTGCTCTCTGCCTACTCTTCCCCTTGGTAATACTTACAGTCTCCAGTTTCCACCTCACTGTCTAGTAGTCTTCTCGTCTGGTCCCCAGCCCACTGCCACATTAGTTTAAACGCTCCCCAACAGTAGATGCAAAAACTCCCCCGAGGACATTAGTTCCAGTCTGGTTCAGGTGTAGACTGTCCAATTTATAATAGTCCTACCTTCCCCAGAACCGGTCCCAATGTCCCACAATGTCTGCACCCCTCCCTCCTACACCATCTCTCAAGCCACGTGTTCATCCATTCTATTCTTTCATTTCTACGCTGGCTAGCACGTGGCACTGGTAGCAATCCTGAGTTCACTGCTGTTGAGGTCCTCCTCTTTAACTTCTCTCCTAGCTCCCTGAATTCTGCTTTCAAGACCTCATTTCATTTTTTACTTAAATCATTGGTGCCCATATGCACCACGACAACTGGCTGTTCACCCTCCCCTTTCAGAATGCTCTTTAGCCGATCGGTGACATCCCTGACCCGAGCACCTGGGAGGCAACATACTATCTCAAAGACTCATTTTCAGCCGCAGAACCGCCTATCTACTCCCATTACAATAGAATCCCCTGTGATTATGGCCTATGAGTCTTTTTCCCGCCCTTCTGAACAGCAGTGCCTGCCACGGTGCCATAATCCTGGCAACTGCTGTCCTCCCCGGTGAGCCATTTTCCCAACAGTATCCAAAAAAGTATATCTGTTTTGGAGGGAGATGACAGCAGGGGACACCTGCACTGCCTTCCTACTCTTTCTCTGTCTTTTGATCACCCATTCACTGTCTCCTCAGTAATTCTGATCTGCAGCATCACCAATTCACTAAATGTGCTATCCATGACCTCCTCAGCATCACGGATACTCCACAGTGAGTCCATCCGCAGCTCCAGAGCCATCATGTGATCAAACAAGAGCTGCAGCTGGACACATGTCTTGCAAGTGTAAGAGTCAGGAACCTCAGCCACGTCCCTGAGCTCCCACATCAGGCACATGCAATGGGTCTGAGGTCCCCTGCCATTGTAAGCATTACAATGGATGTGGCCAACTCTCACAGATCCAGATTTCTGGGTTTTGGATTTTACAGTACCAGCAAAAGCTGTTTTCAGTCTCAAAAGAGTTGAAAGCTTCATTGAATGTTTCTTGGCTGCTACACTGGCTGAATTTTCTCTTGCTGTTTCTTCCTCCTGGATTGGCAAACTACATGTAAGAATCTATACCTAAATTTGCGTTTTTTTGCCAAGGGATGTGTTTATGGAATGCTACTGTATTGGAACAGTTAATTATTGATAGGTTCTGTATTTATTATTCAGTTAAGTTTCCAACAGTTAAGTTATTCTAATTTTCTCTTTCTATTGTTTTATTTTAACTATAGTGTGTCTTTTGTTTTGCCTAACATCAAGTAGTTTGACAAGTTACATTGCATCTGGAACATGGTCTTCACATCTACATTTAAAGTAAGAAAAAAGTTAGGGTCTAGGCTACCTTCTTAAAATATTTTAATAGGGTTTGGTCTGGTCCACAACAAACTTGGGCTCTGGTCAGGATCAAAATCTATAAATCCAAGTTCGGTTTAGGATTGTTGCACTCAAAGGCGGCTATTTGGGAAAGTTAATGTTCAAATCTTGTGGATGGTCGATATCAAAGTAGAGGAGGTGTTAGATGTATTAGAGTGTGTGAAGTTGGATAAATCTCCTGGTCCTAACCAGTTATAGCCAAGAACACTACAAAAGGCTTGAGAAGAAATTGTGTGGCTGATATTTTTGCATCATCGTTAGCCACCAGTGAGGTCCTGGAAGACTGGAGGGGAGTGAATGCTGTTCCAAATTTGTTAGTTTTTTTTTGATTAAGTGACCAGGAAGGTTGATGAGGACAGGATGGTAGAAGTAGTCTATATGGATTTCAGTAAAGCCTTTGATAAGGTTCCGCATGGTAGGCTACTCTGAAAGGTTAGATCACATGGAATCGAAGGAGAGCTGGCAAATTGGATATGTACTTGGCTTGATGGTAAGAAGCAGTGGAAGGATGCTTGTCGGACAGGAGGCCTGTGACTAGTGGAGTTCCTCAATGAGCAGTGCTGGGCCCATTGCTGTTTGTTATCTATATCAATGATCTGGATGAGAATGTACAAGGCATGGTTAGTAAGTATGCAAATAACACTAAAATAGGTGGTATCGTGGACAGTGAGGAAGGTTCTCAGAAATTGCAGCAGGACCTTGATCAGCTGGGGAATTGGGCTGGGAAATGGAAAATATAGATATGTGTGAGGTCTTGCAATTTGGTGAATGATTGGGCCTTAAGGAGTGTAGTGGAACAGAGGGACCTTGGAGTTCAGGTACATGGTTCTCTGAAATTGGAGTCCCGGGTAGACAGGGCAGTGAAGAAGGTTTTGGCACACTGGCCTTCATCGGTCAGGGCATTGAGTTTAGAATTTGGGAAGTTATGTTGCAGTTGTACAGGACGTTGGTGAGCCCGCATTTGGATTACCATGTTCAGTTTTGGTCACCTTGCTATGGGAAGGATGTTCTGAAAGCTAGTGCTTCCAAATAAACCTGTTGGACTATAGCTTGGTGTTGGGTGATTTTTAACTTTGTCCATCCCAGTCCAACACCAGCACTTCCAAATCATTATTAAAATTGTTATTGGAAAGATTACAGAAGAAATTTACAAAGATGTTGTCATGATTCAATGGTCAGAGTGGTAGGGAGAGGTTGGACAAGCTAGAATCTTTTTTTTTAAAGTGTAGGAGACTGAGGGGGGATCTTATAGAAGTGTATAGGATCATGAGAAGCACTGAAACGGTGAATGCAGTCAGTCTTTTTCCCAGGGTTGGGGAATCGAGGACTAGAGGTCTTCAGTTTAAGGTTAGAGGGGAAAGAATAAAAAGGAACCTGAGGGCAATGTTTTTACACAGAGGGTGGTATGCATAAGGAATGAGCTGCCAGCGGAAGTGGTTGAGGGGGGTACGTGAACAACATTTAAAAGGCATTTGGACTGATACACAGATAGGAAAGGTTTAGAACAATATAGGCCAAGTACAGGGAAATGGGGTTAGCGTGGATGTATATTTTGGTCAGCCTGGACCAGTTATGGCCAAAGGGCCTGTCTGTGTGCTGTAGGACTCTGTGACTCTACGAATGGTAAGTCTTTTATTCTGGGTTGTTGCCACGCACCTGGCCCAAATCCCTCCAAACCCTTCCTATTCATATACCCATCCAGATGCCTTTTAAATGGTGCAATTGTACCTGCCTCCACCACTTCCTCTGGCAACTCATTCCATACACACACCACTCATGGCGTGAAAATGTTGCCCCTTATGTCCCTTTTATATCTTTCCCCTCTCACCCTAAACTTATGCCCTCTAGTTCTGGACTCCCCATCCCAGGGAAAAAGCCTTTGCCTATTCATCCTATCCATGCCCCACATAATTATGTAATCCTCTATAAGGTCACCCCTCAGCCTCTGATGCTCCAGGGAAAACAGCCCCAGCCTGTTCAGCCTCTCCCTGTAGCTCAAATCGTCCAGCCCAGGCAACATCCTTGTAAATCTTTTCTGAACCCTTTCAGGTTTCACAACATCCTTCCAATAGGAAGGAGACCAGAATTGCACGCAATATTCCAACAGTGGCCTAACCAAACAATTGTACAGCTTTTAAAATTGCAAGAAATGCAAACTGAATCTTTGGACATGGCTAAAATAGTAAGTGAAGCAGCTTGAATTAGAGGGAAAAGAAAGGAATAGCCCTGGCGGAAGAGAAAGAAAGAGAAAGGGAAATAACACAGTTTGAATTGCAATTAAAAGGAAGGAAAAGGAGGAGGGGAAGGCCCTAGCAGAAGACAGAGAGAAGAAAAGCAGAAAGAGAGAAAATTTGTACTTTGCAAGTCGACAATTATGAGAGTTGACTTAAAGGGCAGAGGTGAAAGTAGAAGTTAGAGCTAGTGAGTATTTTTATCACAATCAGAGGAGATATCTGAGGACTGTAATGAGGTGAAAAATACCAAATTGCGCGCATATTAGCTTGTGCCACAAGCTGACAGACAATGTTTCAGGACTCTCAGGAGTGACACTGGTCGAACATACATTGAGTTGAAAGGATCAAAGTAATTTTGATAGGTGGACCAGGGCATTAAAAATAGAGCAAGCCGATGATGCTTTTAGAGAGAAGATTACTTTGGAGAAGTTCAAAAATTCACTTGCTGAAGTAGTGAAAACTAATGTGGAAGAGCAGAGAGTTAAAACTGCAAGATTAGCAGCTGAAATGGCTGATGATTATGAGCTGGTTCATAAATCAAAAGTTTGGCTTCCAGCATCAATTTCAATTTGTGAGGTGGTGAGGGAAAAGTAGATCTCATTGAAGAATAGTTTACCACAGGGTTAAAAGGAAACTCATGGAGGGGAAAGAGAAGTTAGAAAGCTCAGGTGTTTTCACTGCAATGAAGTCACAGTGTTGGTGGTTTAGAAAAAGCACTGAGAAGACGATGTAAGAAAACAAGATAAGCCAGTGAATTTTGATGAAGTGGTAAAGGAAAGCACCATGGAGACTAAAATGCTGCACCAGAATGTACAATCTGTTCAGGGGTTGGTTGAGGAGAAGGTTTCAGATCTTCTTAAACCATTTACTTCCGTAGGTCAGTTACTTGCATATGGCAGGAAAAAATAACGAAATTATAATTTTAAGAGATATGGGAGCAGATCAGTCTTTGATGAGAGATGGGAGATATATAATTCAGAAGGGGATTTGCCACAAAAAGTTTTAATATGTGAAATTCATGGTGAGACGAGAAGTATTCCATTACGTAAAGTGAGGTTGGAGTGTTCGGTGAAAAGTACAGAAGTGGTGGTAGGCCTACTGAAGAAAATCTCGATTCCAGGAATTTAATTTGACCTTGGTAACTATATAGCTAGATCACAGATAGGAGTGCTGCCTACTATGGTTGAAAAACCAGTGGAAAAACAGGCAACTGAAGTATTATAGGAAGTACAGAGGAACCTCAATTATCCGAATATCAATTATCCAAATATCGGATTATCCGAAGGGGATCTCAAGGTCCCGATAGAAACATTACATCAAAGAGCTGTTTCAACCCTGATTGCATCTTTTGTTTCCAGGTACAATTAATAAAAATGAATTCAGCTCACTGAAATGCTGCTGAGAACAGTCCTGGACAGTCCAGGCACCGTCTCTAAATGACTGACCTCCAGCCCACTCTCTCTCTTCCCCCACACTTTTCCTGGAGTTCTACACAGGGGTGTACCCTAAACCCCCCCCTTCCCCAGATGATCTCTCCAACATTGTCTTGTACAGGGCAGAGGTGGAACCTGTCAAAAAGTTGTGTGCATGTTTGTGCATGTGGAGGTTGAGGGGGGTGGGGTGGGAGTGTATGGGGTTCGGGGAGGGCGGGGTGGGAGTGGACGGGGACGGGGTGGGAGAGACGGGGTGGGTGGGGTGATGGGGCATGCAGTGTGGTTTTGTCTAGACTCCTGAGCGGAGAGCAGAAGCCCCGGAGGAAATCAATTAACCAAATAATCAATTATCCGAATGAAATAGTGCCCACCCATCTCGTTCGGATAACCGAGGTTCCTCTGTAAATCCTTCCTGGGATTTTTCCTAACTATGTGATAACAAGGTCATAAAGCCACAGGTTATAGCAGGCAGAGAAATCAGAGTAAAAGTAAGGAAGTTTAAGTAGCATTATCAGAGACCATGTTTGATCAAGTGGTTGAGAGAAAAAAACAAATCAAAATAACGTTTAAAGTGAAGTGGTGATCACAAGGTCATGGGTTTAACTTAAGAGAACAAAGCCAGTGGTTGAAGTGCCAGTCAGGGAGCATGTTGCAGTCTGTCATAATTCTTTTAGATTCATGTTTGTGTGACAAATGATAAGGGTGGATCTGAAATCCAATTTCTAAACTGGTGGATTTTAATAACTCAGACCTGATTTAGCCAGAGCGCATTAGGAGCAGACACACTCTGGTAAATGCACAAGAGGGAACTTTTAAGGGGAGATGAGGAGAGCTAAGGTGGGGATAATGAATACAGGCAGGTAAAATAAAGGAAAATGCTCAGTGGTTTTACAAGTACGTTGATGGTTAAAGGATCATGAAGGAAAGAGTAAGGGTCCACAGCAGTAATTTGTGTGTGGAGCAGGAGGATTTAGGTGGGTTTCTAAATGAATCTTTGTGTCAGTGTTCATTCATGAGAGAGATAATATGTGTAGAAATCAGGGAGATGGTCTGTGATAGAATTAAATAAGTTAGCATGGGAGAGAGAGGGAGTTCTGAGTTGTCTGTCAGGAGGAAGTGTCAGATGAGAAGCAAGAGGGTCAGGACAATAGCACCAACGATCAAGATTAGACGTGGGGATGGGAGAATAGTGACTTTCATCATTGACAGAAAACACAGATCAAAATGTTTCTCTGACAAAGAGTTACTGGAATTGAATCTTAAACTTGTTTTTCTTTCTTTAAATGCTGCTAAACATGTTGAGTTTCTCCAGTACTTGCTGTTTGTATATTTTGCCAGCTGTGTTGTTGCTCCCTCTGCTCTACTCTTGTTCGACACTACTCTTTCCCAGCTTACTCTTTATCACCCTTGGAGTCGGTGACTAACTAAATCTGCCTTAATAAACTGACCAACTTCTCTCACTGGCTGAATGGACTGTTAATCTGTCTGCAGTGAAAATATTAAACAATTCTCCTATTGTGGTCTGTCAGTAAATTTCAGGCCTTCTTATTTCATGAATGTTTTTTCAAACATGATGAAAAATATACTCACATGACCAGAAGTGAGTCCATATAACATTGAACACCAGTTTCTCCTCACACTGAGATCAGCAAATTTAGTTCATGTCGAGCTTTTAAACATAAACACGTGATAATTCTGACACAACACAATGTAAATTGAACAGACACTGGTCTAAAATCAGGGAAGGAGCCATTGCCCGCTATTGCTTCCATTTCCAATCAGACTGTAGTGTATATTTATCCTGTCTTTCCTGATTCATGCTGTCCTGGGCGGTTGTAAATATCTATTCTGGACTGATATGATGGATTTTGTACTTCCTTTCACATGCTGTTATAAGGGGAAGATTTATACCCAACAATTTAAATCCAGAGAAATAATTGTCTTTTCTCAAGGTTTGTGCTGGTGCACAATGGTGGATTTTGTAAAGTATTTTTCAGAATATTCCAAAAGATCTGCCATCAGCAAATTCCAACAAAAAAAATCAATATCTGACAGAATCATTCAATTCACTAGGACCTGGATATGTCAGTCTTTGATTGTAACCATTCAAAGCCAGTTCATGATCACTTGCTGCATGAAATTTGTTCCTTTCATCCATTCTGTAGATTGTCCTCAAAATCTTAAATCTCTGTCCTGTAATACTTCTCCGATAATTGAAACTAAAAATTTTCTTTACCTACTGGCCATTTGTACAGTTCTATAAAACTCCACCAAACTGTCCAAACTAACCTCACAACTAAAATGCCTCATTCCCTATTGTGGTAATTCTCTTCTGCCCCCTCTCAGAGACTGCCATCCATCACAGCGTGTGATCATCTGGTTTGTACCTTAACTATTGATCTTCTCAGACTCTACTCCCTGCTGTAAATACTCAGTGTCCATTGGTGCTGATTTACAGACCAAGATGCTCTGTGTACCCGTGTGTGATGTCATTATGTGCCGTCCCACTGCAGTTCTTCCCATTCCCTTCCCTTTTCCATGTAGACCAATATTTTCTCTTCAGCCAGTTATCAAGTTGAATTGAAGGTGAATGATAAACCTACCACACTCTAATCCTGCAGCTATATATTGACAGGAGAAAGTTTGTTTTGTAACTCAGGGATGAGGCTGTGTCAATATTGGGAATCTCACCCTGACCTATTTGACAGATAGGGTGTTTATACCTGTCAGCTATTTAAGGAATTCCTCTTCAAGGAACCTTAACCATTGATCTTCTCAGACCCTACTCCCTGCTGTGAATACTCTGTGTCCATTGATGTTGATTTACAATGAATCACTGACTGATCTGTAGTATATTTGTTCTTTGTTTTGTGAAGTCACTCTCCCCATTAGAACTGAACTACAGGATAACTCTGATTGCATTCACACATCTTTATAACGAAACTGTCTGCCCACATTTAACTCTAAGTTGTAAACAATGTCTAGGGCATGATTTTGTAGGCCTATATCTTAGTGATTTCTCACAAAAACTTGAATTCCCACATACAGCAGCATGAGGGATTCAGATTGAGGTTTAATGAACAGTGGAAAGAGGAGCAGAAAATATCCATTCAGCCCTTAGAGCCTGTTCCTCCAGTTGTACCTCAGTTTTTGAAGACAGAACTATTTCAATCTCCCTTAAATCCTGCTGTATAAAAATCTATCAATGCTGATTTAGGAACACTCAGTGCCTGAGATTCTGCAGCTCCTTGGAATAGAGAATTCCACAGATTTACAGCTGTGTGAGTGAATAAGTTATATCTCTCAGTCTGAAATGGTCATTGCCTTATTCTGAAACCGTTTCATAGATTCCTGAACCAGGAAAACCATTTGCTCAGCAATGTTCCTGACAAACGTCTTCATAAAAAAAGATAGATAACTCAATTCAATCACCTTCCAATCCTCTGTATCCTACAGGTTGATGGTTGGTTAGTTCAGTTTGCTGGATGGCTGGTTTATGTTGTTGTACGAACTGTATGAGTCCAATTCCTGCACCAGCTGGTGTTACCCTGAAGGATTCTCTTTCTTAACTTCTTTCCTTCCCCAACCCTCAGATTAACCACCACCACCACTTGTCTCTCTCTAATGAGAGACAGTCCTGTTGTCCAGTAGCACTGTGGTTTCTTTGATCTTTCCCAGCAGAGTATAAGTCCAGTTTACTCACTTTCTCCTCCTCAGAAATCCCCTTTTCACAAGAACTAGTCTGGAGACCCTTTGTTACACTCACTCTAAATCATATCAATCCAGTCATTGGAAACTGCTCATGGTCCCCCATACCTGATATCACCCTGAAAACCACTCACAGTACTCCTAGGGAATTCAGTCTAATTCTACAAACCCCTTTGTAATAAAAGCTTACCTACCATTTGCCATTTGTTTGCTGCATCTTCTGTCACTTTCAATCCTTCATGTCCATGGACATTTGGACCTTCTGGTGATGTTTCCACACCCTTCATTCATAACTAAAATGTGAGGCAATCACCATGACTACCATTCTGTCAAAGAACAGGTCCTGGCAATGCTGTTCACACTTGGCCCTCCTCTGGACATGGCTTTTGCTTCTCTTCCTGTCCCATTTATTTAGTAACTTTTCATTATTAGACAATGTTACGTTGTACCATCATCTCCTTTGTCAATTAGTCACTCTAGCCTGCAAACATCACATAAAAACGTTATTCTCTGATGCAGAAATGTTAGTTAGTTAATGACTTGGCCATTCGCCCTCAAGTCTGCTCCTCAACTCTCTTTTCTTTTAGATTACTTACAGTATGAAACAGGCCTTTCGGCCCAACAAGTCCACACCGACCCACTGAAGCGCCACCCACCCAGACCCATTCCTCTACATTTACCCCTTCGCCTAACACTACGGGCAATTTAGCGTGGCCAATTCACCTAACCTGCACATTTTTGGACTGTGGGAGGAAACCGGAGCACCCGGAGGAAACCCACGCAGACACGGGGAGAACGTGCAAACTCCACACAGTCAGTTGCCTGAGGCGGGAATTGAACCCAGGTCTCTGGCGCTGTGAGGCAGCAGTGCTAACCACTGTGCCACCGTGCCGCCCTGGGACATAGTTTTTGTTAAATCCCAACATCATCTAGTTCTGACTAAAGGTTAGCAGCCTGAAGTTTTCACTAAAGTTCCCTCTCCACAAACTGTTCTTCTGCCGAGTATTTCCAACATTTTCTGTTTTGAGACTAGAATTCCAGTATCTGTAGAATCTTGATTTTGGCTCGCCGTGGTTTGATCCGCTTAGACGTATTAGCTGTCCGAATGAGGAAAACATGGAGCTATGAAAGAAGGAGACATCTCTGAATTTTGTCCCGTTCAACAAAAAAACTCATTCTCAGGTAATCGATCAGGGCAATTTCAAATAGAAATCTTTTCATCCAGAGACCAAATCATGAATTTTCCTGAAAAATAAAGGTGATTATCATGAGTTATGAAAGATGCAGATCTGTTTACAGATTTGGAATGATTTGGAAGTGCCGATATTGGACTCCGATATTGGACTGGGGTGTACAAAGTTAAGAATCACATGATACCATGTTATAGTCCAACAGGTTAATTTAGAAGTACTAGCTTTCGAAGCACTGTGAGTCTATGAGAGGGGGTGTTTTGTGTGTGTGTGTCTATGTATATATATGAGGGAGAGTTTGTGCACACAAACTTTCTCATATGTTGACACATACACACCCACACTGAAGCCACTACACTCCCTGTCACAGACTTATACCCCTTTACACTCAGACACATACATGTACACTCTCACAGACACTCCTGCCGCCTACATACACACACACACACACAAGTTTGTGGGGTGAATTTGTACTTGCAGAATGAATTTTATTTTGCTCAAAAACTGCATGAATCCATGTAAGATTCTGTAATTCCCTTTTTTTAGATTAGAATTAGTCTGAACATTGGGGCACAGACAGCCTCACACAGGGCACCTCACACCTTCAATGCATTATCTGAGCTAATGTGGCACCTATTTTAAAGTAAACTTGAGAATGTAACTTTTAAAAAAGTTCTATGGTTTACATATGAAAGAACTGAAATCAACATGGTCATTCTAAGAGGTGAGAGACTTAACAAAAAATCCAGGTCTTTTTCAATGTATAATTTCAGTGGTGTGACACTGTAAACTTTTGCTATAAATTCTGTCTTACAATCTTATACTCCACAACCACCTGATGAAGGAGCAGCGCACCAAAAGCTAGTGCTTCCAAATAAACCTGTTGGACCACAACCTGGTGTTGTATGATTTTTTTGAAACTGTGGACAGAAAAAATGAATTGAATTAGCTATATTGTCCTGTGTAATCGAATAAGTGCAGTGAAAAGCTTGCAATGTTGTCACTTAGGTGCCATTGTAGATACAAGATACCAAGATACAAATACTTAAGTATTTGATATAAATTTGAAAGAATAATAAGGAAAACATCCAACATAAGAATAAAATATTTTAAAAAGTACTGAATTTACAGTCCTTCCACACCAACACCTAGCCTTCAAACTGCACTGGGCCAAGTCTTCAGAGCACACTGAGCTTCACAACATGAGGCCTCACCTCCAGTGCTGATTCCCGTCCTGCGCTACCCAGACACAGAGATCTGAACTGGCAATGAACAAACAGAAAACCTTGGGATCAATCAGCAGTTCAGGCTGAGTTCGGGGCAGTGTTATCTCACAACGGAGCTTAGTTGACTGTGGTTTTGGAGCAATAGGTGAAGCCCTGCTGACACAATTGAATAGGGGTGGCAGTGTTGTGGAGATGCCGATGTTGGACTGGGGGGGGGGGAGTAAGGTTAGAAGTCACACAACACCAGGTTAGAGTCCAACAGTTTATTTGATATCAGAAGCTTTTCGGAGTGTTGCTCCTTTGTCAGGTAAAGTTGAGGGAAGCACACAGACACAGAATTTTTATGCAAAGAGATTTAAGTAAGAAAATCCCAGTTAATTAAGAGTGTCAAATGATAGATACAAATGGTGTGAGTGTAGTGTCGACAGATTAAAAAACAAATCTTTGCGGTGATCAAAAGTGTCAACAGCTGTTTAGCAAGTGAAGGATGACTTATGATCCAATAATAATTACAAAAATCAAAAATAGAGACAAACCAAATATATGAAACAACACGATAGGTATAAGAGTCACATGATAAGATTCTAACCAACTTCTTTGGTTGGTGCACCACAGATCTCTCTATTGACTGTTCCAATTCTTTGTTTGTCTCATGAGGCTAACTGCTGATATCTTGGGGTTTGTGGGAAAATTTCGAGAGTCTCATTCACCTGACAAATTCCCCTGTGTCTGCCATGAGATCATAGAACATAGAACAGTACAGCACAGTACAGGCCCTTCAGCCCACAATGTGGTACTGAGCATTTATCCTCATCTAAGATCAACCTAATCTACACACCCCTCAACTTACTGACATCTATGTGCTTGTCCAGCAGTCACTTAAATGGCCCTGATGTCTCTGACTCTACTACCACTGCTGGCAGTGCATTCCACGCACTCACCACTCTCTGTGTAAAGAATCTACCTCTGATATCTCCCCTATACCTTCCTCCAATCACCTTAAAATTATGAACCCTCGTGACAGCCATTTTTGCCCTGGGGAAAAATCTCTGGCTATCTACTCTACCTGTGCCTCTCATTACTCTGTACACCTCTATCATGTCACCTCTCTTCCTTCTCTCCAGTATGAAAAGCCCTGGCTCACTCAACCTCATAATTCCTCCAATCCAGGCAGCATCTTGGTAAATCTCCTCTGCACCCTGGTGACCAGAACTGGACACAATATACCAAGTGTGGTCTAATCAGGGTTTTATAGACATCTACATCCTTCCTATAATGAGGTGACCAGAATTGGACACAATATTCCAAGTGTGGTCTAACCACGGTTTTATAGAGCTGAAGCAAAATCTTGCGGCTCTTAAAGTCAACCCTCCTGTTAATGCAAGTTAAAATATCATGCACCTTCTTAACAATCCTATCAACTTGGGTGGCAACTTTGAGGGACATGGATCCCAAGATCACTGTGTTCCTCCACTGCCAAGAATCCTGCTTTTTACCCTCTAACCTGCATTCAAATTAAACCAGCTCTGCATCCTGTCAATGTCTTGTTATAGCCTGCAACAGCCCTCGACACTATCTACAACACCACCGACCTTTGTGTCATTGGCAAACTTGCTAACCCACCTTCTATTTCTTCATCCAAGTCATTTATAAACACTACAAAGAGCAGAGACCTAAGAACAAATCCCTGTGGGATACCACTAGTCACCGACCTCCAGGTCCATCCACTATCGCTTGCAGTCTTCTTTTGACCAGCCAATTCTGTATCCAGACAGCCAAGTTTCCCTGTATCCCATACCTCCTAACTTCCTGAATGACCCTACTGTGGTTAACTTATCAAATGCCTTACTGAAATCCATCGATACCACATCCACTGCTTGACCTTCATCAACTTGTCTCGTCACACCCTCAAAGAACTTAATAAGGCTTGTGAGGAACGATCTGCCCCTCACAAAGCCATGCTCACTATGATTTTGCAAATAGTCATAGATCCCATCTCTCAGAATCCTTTGCAGTACCTTGCTTACCACTGACGTAGGAGTGACTGGTCTGTAATTCCCAGGGATTCCCTATTCCGTTTCTTGAACAGAGGAACAACATTCATCTCCCTCCAATGATCTGGTATTACTACCGTGGAGAGTGAGAATGCAAAGATCATCGCCAGAGGTGCAGCAATCTCATTCCTCACTTCCTGCAGTAACCTTTGGATATATCTGGTTTGGCCCTGTGGACTTATCTATCTTGATGCTTCCCAGAATTTCCAGCACATCCACTTTCTTAATATCAATCTGTTCAATCCTTTTAACCTGGTCCATGGTGTGCTCACTATCAATAAGGTCCCTCTCTCTAGTGAATACTGAAGCAAAAACTGATTGAGGGCCTCCCCTACCTCTTCAGACTCCAGGCACAAGTTCCCTCCATAATCATCCCTACCCTCTCTCTTATTCCTCACTTAAGTGTAGAATGCCTTTGGGGTTTCCCTAATCCTTCCTGCTAAGGCTTTGTCATGGCCCCTCCTAGCTCTCCTCAGTCCATTTTTGAGTCCTTTCCTAGCTACCCTGTAATCCTCTGAAGCTGTGCCAGATTCTTGCTTCCTCAACTTTAAGTCACCTTCCTTCTTTCTCTTGACAAGAAGCTTCTCTGAGAACATAGAACATAGAACAGTACAGCACACAACAGGCCCTTCAGCCCACGATGTTGTGCCGACCACTGATCCTCAGGTATGCATCCTTAAATTTCTGTGACCATATGCATGTCCAGGAGTCTCTTAAATGTCCCCAATGACCCTGCCTCCACAACTGCTGCTGGCAACGCATTCCATGCTCTCACAACTCTCTGTGTAAAGAACCTGCCTCTGACATCCCCTCTATACTTTCCTCCAACCAGCTTAAAACTATGACCCCTCGTGTTAGTCATTTCTGCCCTGGGAAATAGTCTCTGGCTATCAACACTATCTATGCCTCTCATTATCTTGTATACCTCAATTAGATCCCCTCTCCTCCTCCTTTTCTCCAATGAAAAA
>NC_057742.1:43157761-43162386 GCF_004010195.1 Chiloscyllium plagiosum
CATCATAGTTTCTTCTTCCCAATTAAATATCCTCCCATTTTTGCCTAATCCTCTCCTTCTCCATAGCTATGTAAAATGTGAGGCAGTTGTGGTCACTATCACCAAAATGCTCTCCCACCACAAGATCTGATACCTGCCTCAGCTCGTTTCCGAGCACTAAGTCTAGAATGGCCTCTCCCCTCATCGGCCTGTCAACATACTGAGTTAGGAAACCCACCTGAACACACCTTACAAAAACAGCTCCATTCAAATCTTCTGCTCGAAGGAGGTTCCAATCAATATTGGGAAAGTTAAAGTCACCCATTACGACAACCCTACTACGTCCACACTTCTCCAAAATCTGCCGACCTATGCTTTCTTCCATCTCCCTGCTGCTATTGGGGGCCCTGTAGTAAACCCCTAAAGAGGTGACTGCTCCCTTGCTGTTCCTAATTTCCACCCTGACTCGGTAGGCAGATCTTCCTCGACAATGGAAGCTTCTGTAGCTGTGATACCCTCTCTGATTAGTAGTGCTACACCCCCTCCTCTTTCCCCCCCCTCCCTATTCTTTTTAAATGCTCTAAACCCTGGAACATCCAGCAACCATTCCTGCCCCTGCGAAACCCATGTCTCTGTTATAGAAGAATACAGCGCAGTACAGGCCCTTCGGCCCTCGATGCAACATCATAGCACCAGGCCACAACATCATAGCACCAGGTACTGATCCATGCCCTAAGTTCTTCACTTTTATTCCTGATACTTCTTGCGTTAAAGCAAACACACTTTAACTGATACCTTGGTTCCTTGCCAGGAAAATCCTTCCCACTAGCTGGTCTACCTCTTGGTAGTGCCTCATCTGCATCAACTCTCACCTCCGGTATACAGCTCAGGTTCCCACCCCCCTGCCATACTAGTTTAAACCCTCTCGAACTACTCGAGCAAACCTTCCACCCAGGACATTGGTCCCCTTCCAGTTCAGGTGCAACCCGTCCTTCTTGTACAGGTCCCACCTTCCCCAGAAGGCATCCCAATTATCTACATATCTGAAGCCCTCACTCCTAAACCAGCTGCGCAGCCACGTCTTCTCATCACCCAAGGCTCCTTTACCTTCCCATTCCTTGCCTGTCTCAGTGGGACAAAGTTATCCAACAGTCACAGCAAGTGCTCCTAAAACAACCTCCACATTTCTGTTGTGCATTTCCTGTAGAACAATTGTCCCCAAATTATACTCCACAGATCCTGTTTAAAAGCACTATAATGTTTCCTCCCCCAATTAAATGCTTTCTTATACTGTCTGTTCCTATCCCTCTCCATGGCTACCTCACTGGCACCGAAATGCTCTCCCATCGAGAGATCTGCCACCTGGCCTGGCTCGTTGTCTAGCACCAAATCCAATATGGCCTCTCCCCTAGTCGGCCTATCTACATACAGTAGAACCTTAATTATTCAAATGAGACTGGCGGGGAGTATTTTGTTCGGATAATTGATCATTCGGATAATTGATCATTCGGATAATTGATCTGATTGTAAACAAACGGTAATTTATGAGTACATTTCTCATTATCCGAACATTTCTCGGTTATCCGGCAATGCAAGCCATAATGCCATTTAACTGAAGGCTGAGTTGCCTCGTGCTGTTTTTAACGGGACCTTGAGATCTTGTTCGGATAATCTGAAATTTGGATAATCGATGTTTGGATAATCGAGGATGTACTGTATTGAGTCAGGAATCCTACCTGGACACACCTGACAAAATCGGCTCCATCCAGACCATCTGCACTAAGGAGGTTCTAATCAATATTGGGGAAGTTGAAGTCACCCGTAACAACAGCTCTGTAACACTTGCACCTTTCCAAGATCTGCTGCCCAACTTGTCCTTCCATCTTTCTGCTGCTATTGGGGGGTCTATAGAAAACACCCAGTGAAGTGACTACAGAAGATTCTTGATTATCCAAATTTCAGATTAAACAGACAAGATTGCAAGGTTCCAATGCTTCTCTAAACTGTGTTATCTGGCATTAGATTATCCGAACAAAATATTCCCCGTCCGCGTCGCTCAGATAATTGAGGTTCCTCTGTACTCCTTTCCTGTTACTGACTTCCACCCATACTGATTCAGTCGACAAACTCTCCTCAACAACTCCTTTTCTGCAGCTGTGATGCACTCTCTAATTAACAATGCTATTCCCCCTCGTCTTTTACCTCTCTCTCTGCTCTTTTTACAAATTCCAAACCCTGGAACATCCAGCAACCATTCCTGGCCCTGTGAAACCCACGGCTCTGTTATGGCCACAACAGTACAGTTCCAAGCACTGACCCATGCTCTAAGTTCAGCATTCTTATTCCTGACACTTCTTGCATTGAAACAGACTCACTTTAACCCATCCATTTGCTCTGCAGATTAGAGTCAAGATTAGAGTGGTGCTGGAAAGGCACAGCAGGTCAGGCAGCATCCGAGGAGCAGGAAAATTGATGTTTCGGGCAAGAGCCCTTCATCAGGAATCAGGCTGTGTATCCTTCTTGACAGACTGTTTGCATTCTATTTCTGCCCACTCAACAATTACCCTCTCCTCTGATCTGTAGCTCTGGTTCCCATCCCCTGCCAAAGTAGTTTAAACCCCCCCTTCCCCGATGTGCTCCACCAAATCATCAGAATGATTCGTGATTAAGGGCTTCTGCTCAAAATGTCAATTCTCCTGCTGCTCGGATGCTGCCTGACCTGCTGTGCTTTTCCAACACCACACTCTCGAATATGGACTCTATCTCAAATTCAAGGATGCAGCGTCTTCTGTAGAGCTGGTGTACGAGATGATTAAGGAATGCGCGAAAAGTGTGATGGCCGACCCTCTCAGCATAATCTGTGTTCTTGGTCGATTAGAGCGGGTCTGTGGACTGTGGGCTTTCTCACATCTCTGCAGAAACTTGATGCCTGTGTTGATATGTATGATCTACTTGGAGATTCGCTCTACCTCGAGCCAACAGTTTGTGTGGTCGATGATAGCCATGATGTGGAGGTGCTGATTTTGGACTAGGATGGACAAGGCCAGAAGTTGCACAACATCAGTTTATAGTCCAACAGGTTTATTTGCAATCACAAGCTTTCAGAGCTTTCAAAAGAGTGCTGCTCCTTCATCAGGTGAAGTGAAGAGAAGCACACAGGCACAGAATTCATAATTTGGAGATGACGGTTTTGGACTGGGGTGTACAAAGTTAAAAATCACACAACACCAGGTTATAGTCCAACAGGTTTAATTGGAAGCACACTAGCTTTCGGAGCGACGCTCCTTCATCAGGTGATAGTGGAGGGCTCAATCGTAACACAGAATTTATAGCAAAAATTTACAGTGTGATGTAACTGAAATTATACATTGAAAAATTGATTGTCTGTTAAGCCTTTCATCTGTTAGAATACAGTGATCATTTCACTTCTTTCATGTGTAAATCACAAAACCTTTTTTTTAATGAATGCATGCAGTTTTTGAGCAAAGTACAATGTAACTCTGCAAGTACAAATTCACCCCATAAAATATATGTGTGCATGTGGGTCTTTGTCTGTCTGTATGTGCGTGTCTGTCTCGGGTGGGGGTTGTGAGTGTGAGAAAGTGTGTGTGTGTGTGTAGTGGATGCAGAGTGTCTTAAGTCTGTGAGGGGGTGCATGTGTGAGTGTGGGAGTGTGTGTGTCTATAAGGGTGTGTGTGGGTGTCTTTGTGCGCGTCTGTGTGTACCTGTGTCCGTGTGTGTGTGTAGGAATATCTGTGAGTGTGTGTAGTGCAGTGGTGATCACCTTTAATGTGACATAAACCCAAGGTCCCGGTTGAGGCCCTCCCTATGGGTACCGAACTTAGCTATCAGCCTCTGCTTGGTCACTTTTCTCTGCTGCCTGTCCCGAAGTCCACCTTGGAGGATGGTCACCCGTAGGTCCTGGACCCGAAGGCTGAATGTCCTGGACCACTGAAGTGTTTCCCAACTGGGAGGGAACCCTCCTGTCTGTTGATTGTTGTGCGGTGCCCATTCATCCATTGTCGTAGCCTTTGCTCGGTTTCCCCAATGTACCATGCCTCCGGGCATCCTTGCCTGCAACGTATAAGATAGACAACGTTGGCTGAGTCACATGAGTACCTGCCATGTACAAGGTGGGAGGTGTTCCCATGTGTAATAGTGGTATCTATGTCCACAATCTGACACGTCTTGCATCGTCCACCATGACAGGGTTGTATGGAGTTGTCCTGAGAGCCGGGCAGCTTGCTACGAACAATGATCTGTTTGAGGTTTGGCGGTTGTTTAAGGGCAAGTAGTGGAGGTGTGGGGAAGGTCTTGGTGAGGTGCTCATCCTCATTGATAATGTGTTGCAGGTCACGAAGAACATGGCGTAATTTTTCAGCTCCTGGGAAGTACATTGGGGAAACCGAGCAAAGGCTACGACAACAGATGAATGGGCACCGCACAACAATCAACAGACAGGAGGGTTCCCTCCCAGTTGGGGAACACTTCAGTGGTCCAGGACATTCAGCCTCGGATCTTCGGGTGACCATCCTCCAAGATGGACTTCGGGACAGGCAGCAGAGAAAAGTGGCCGAGCAGAGGCTGATAGCTAAGTTCGGAATCCATAGGGAGGGCCTCAACCGGGACCTTGGGTTCACGTCACA
>NC_057742.1:43162436-43181155 GCF_004010195.1 Chiloscyllium plagiosum
CACTCTGCACTCACTACACCACTCACTACACACACACACACTTTCTCACACTCACAACCCCCACCCCAGACAGACACACACACACAGACAGACAAAGACCCACATGCACACATATATTTTGTGGGGTGAATTTGTACTTGCAGAGTTACATTGTACTTTGCTCAAAAACTGCATACATTCATGTAGAACTCTGAGCTCAAAAACTGCATGAATTTATGTAAAACCCTGTTATCTCACTTTTTAGATTAGAATCAATCTAAACATCAGGTCATAGACAGAGAACACAGTGAGCTAACACCTTCAATATATTGTCTAACTATCACCAATTGTTACAGTTAACCCGAGAATTCAACTTTAAAAAAAAGGGTTTTGTGATTTACACATGAAAGAAGTGAAACTATCACTGTATTCTAACAGATGAAAGGCTTAACAAACAATCAATTTTTCAATGTATAATTTCAGTTACATCACACTGTAAATTTTTGCTATAAATCCTGTGTTACGATCGAGCCCTCCACAATCACCTGATGAAGGAGTGTCGCTCCGAAAGCTAATGTGCTTCCAATTAAACCTGTTGGACTATAACCTGGTGTTGTGTGATTTTTAACAGAATTCATAGGCAGAGAGATCAAAAGATCATACAAATGGTATGAGCTGAGTGTCAAAAGGTTGCATGACTAGTCTTTGCGGGTGATCAAAAGTGTCAGATGGCGTGAGTAAAGTATCGACAATTACAGAGCAACCTTGATTATCTGAATTTTGGATTACCCAAACAAGATTTCACGGTTCCGATGCTTGGGTAAACTGTGTTATCCGAACATTCGATTATCCAAGCATTTGATTATCTGAAGAAAATACACCCACTCGTGTCATTCAGATAATTAAGGTTACCCTATAAATAGCAAGTGAGAGGAATAACTTGTGATCCAATTAATTGAGGCAGGGAGATAATTACAAAAAATCAAAAATAAGGTTGTACTGGAGACAAACCAAAGGCTGGAATAACATGATAAGTGTAAGAGTCACATGCTGAGGGGCTAACCAATAACAAATAATCCAAAGCTGTACAAGGTGATGGTGTCAAAGCAGGACAGTGAGGAAGACCTTACCCAAACAGAGCAGTATGGTGGGGTGTAATGGGAAATTAACAAATTTAACATTTGTGAAATCTGAAAGAGAATGCCTTTCTAAATTTAATGCTGTGCTGAGCTTTGCAAACAATACTTTGCTGAGCTGCGCAGCCAGGAGATAGCTTGGCTTTGTTTGAATTCAACTTGACCTTGCGATAGTGACCGGGCGACTGTTGAATTCAGCAAAAGCTGAAGAACAGTTATGTCCACGATCAGGAGATGAGAAAATAAACGAGTTGAGATTTCCCAGTCTTTGCCCTTAAGAGCGTGATAAGAATGGTATAAGAAGAGTATCTGAATTATGCTCAAGTGCCCCTTACATGAGGCATCTGGCCAAGTGTATTGGGCAAATTCTGCAGAATTTGAATAAAGCTCCTTTCTTTGCTAACAGTTGAGTAGAGTCGATTTAATTTCCACGACAGGGGTCACCTGTAGTGTAACATGAACCCAAAATCACACTTGAGGCTATCTTCATAGATACGGAACTTGGCTATCAGTTTTCTGCTCAGTGATTCTGCATTGATGTGAATCTCGACGACTGCCTTGGATGACGGTTACCTGAAGATTGGAGGCTGAAATGTCCTTGACCACTGAAATGTTCCCCAACTTGGAAAGAACATTCCTGTCTGGCAGTTGTTGCACAGTGTCATAACGTCTGCATGATCTCACCCCTAAACCATGACTCTCCACCTTTATTAGTTTGTACAGTTTTGCATTACGTGTTACTTTGGTTGGACCCTCGGAATGCGACTCTTAAACATATCATCTTTTACCAGCGACTTGGTTTGACTGCAGCACCATCTCATTTTAAAATTTTTATAAGTGTCTCTCTGTCTCAATTAATTGGACAATATGTCATCTCTTCACTTGCTATTCAGCTGTTGAAACTTTACTCACAGCATCTGATACTTTCGATCACCAGCAGAGACTTGTTATTCAGTCTGTTGATATTCCACTCACACCGTTTGTACTACATTTTGATCTCTCTGCTGATAAATTCTATTCCTGCATACTTCTCTGATGAAGGAGCAGGGTTCTGAAAGCTTGTATTTTCAAATAAATCTGTTTTAGGAGCTGCAGCCATCCAGGCAAATTGAGAGAATTTCATCACACAATTTTTAGATTAGATTAGATTACTAACAGTGTGGAAACAGGCCCTTCGGCCCAACAAGTCCACACCGACCTGCCGAAACGCAACCCACTCAGACCCATTCCTCTACATTTACCCCTTCACCTAACACTACGGGCAATTTAGAATAGCCAATTCACCTAACCTGCACATTTATTTGGATTGTGGGAGGAAACCGGAGCACCCGGAGGAAACACACAGGGAGAATGTGTAAACTCCACACGGAGAGTTGCCTGAGGCAGGAATTGAATCCAGGTCTCTGGCGCTGTGTGGCAGCAGTGCTAACCATTGTGCCATCGTGAATGGGCTGTGTGGTAACCAGTGGGTTAAACACAGCAGAATTTCTGGCCTCTAAACTGCTTTGGCAATTAAAGTATCTTGTTTCCTCGCTCAATTCAGTTATTATTCAGTGTAAATCCCAGGATGTTAATAATGATGTATTCAGAAATGGTAGTGAATGTTAACAAGAGATGGATAGTTTGTCTTTTTTTTGGAGATGGCCATTGACTTCTGTATTATGCATAGTCTTGCATGTATTGAGTGATTTAATCTTTTGAGTTATGGTAAACATTGTGCAAATGAACATCCCAGCTTCTGACTTTGTAATAGAGGAAAGGTCATTCAGCTTAGGACACTGTACTGAGAGATATAAGGAGTAATATCCTGCAGTTGAGCTTATTGTCCTCCAAAAACCACAGCCTTCTTCTTTTGTGCTATCCACCTCTGTATCAATCTCGCTATCTGTTCATCTATTTAAACAACACAAGACTTACATTTGTTTCAAAACAACAATGTCTTCATTGTACTCAGAATGGAATAGGTAATTAACTTGAGATGGTATTGTTTCAGTTTTGTTGATATTGCGTGAGCTGCTGAGCATTCCCAGCATTTTCTCATTTTTATTTCAATCATTCCCTTTTGCCGCATGCTGATCCAGCAGCCGATCTTTTTAAAAAAAGCTGTGTATTGCTGCCAAAACATGAGGATGATCACCGCCTTCAGAATTGATGCCTTAATGTCAGAGAGCGAACATCGTAAGATGAAGGGATTATATTCACATTGAATACCAATAAATTTCATTTCAAACATTTTTATTGTCTCAGAAACAGTATCTTTATTAGAGTGATGCATTGCACAAGTGAAGATTGCTGTGGTATTTGAAATTTGGTCATTTTAGTGCTGGGACACATTTGCAGGAGTTACATAATGGAATGTTGGGACTATTATCAATGCTTCATCAGAGACCTTAAGATGTTCACTGATGATAACACAATGTTAAGTACCATTCGCAACTCCTCTGATAGTGCAGCAGTACATGACCAAATGCAGCAAGACTGATCAACATCCAGGTTTGGACTGACAAGTACTAAGTGTGATAAGCATCACACGGGAGCCAGGAAATTACTATCTCCAGTAAGAGAGAAACTAATTATCATCCCTTGAAATTCAACAGCACTACAATCACTGACTTGTCCACTATCAAGGAACTGTCAGTTAGCATTGATCAGAAATTGAGCTGGATAAGCCAGAGAAACAATGTGGCTACAGGAGTAATCAGAAGTTAGGAATCCTGCTTTACAAAACTCGCCTTCTGATTCCCCAAAAGCCAATCCACCATCATCAAGTCACAAATCAAGATGGAATACTATTTTTTTCTAGACAAGTCCACTTTGATCAACACTCAAGAAGCTTGGCACCATCCAAGACAAAGCAGTCTGCTTGATATGAACCACATCCAATCACTCCAATGTCAATGCTCAATAGCAGCACATCTACAAGGTGCACTGTGTAAATTCAGAATGCTCCTTATATAATCCACAAATACACATCTGGAAGGATGAGTTCAGAAGACATATGCAATGCCCCTTCAACTCAATCGCTATCCCAACATGAAAATATATAATTGTTCCTTCAGTTTCGATGTAAGTCTCTCCCTCATAGCGTTGTGAGTGGACCTGTACCAAATGAATTGCAGCAGACCCTGTAGGCAGCTCACTGCTACCTTCTCAAGAGCAACTGTGTATATGCAATAAATACTAACTCAGTCAGTGACGTCCACATCCCATATGTGAAGTTTAAAAAATTGTAATTGCACATTTTCTGTGGTTTACTTTTCCTTTTATAAATGATCTGCCTGTTTTTCTCAGTGAAGCTCATTACTATCAGGATAGTGCAGACAATCAAATTCTCAATGCACAAAGGGGAGAAATGATTGTAAAATTTAGTTTGAATGCACCTCTTTCCATGATGAATTTCCTATTTGTTTTTAACAGTGTGAGATTCACAAATTATGCTGCTTGGATTACACTTCTGATCTCTTTGACTACATGGCATGTATTGAAGTGAATAGGTCGGACAGACCGTAAGCATGCTTTAACCTTCATTTCAATTGCTATCTGATCCTGTCATTTGGCCTCAGAAAAATGAGTTGAATATAGAATTCATTACCTTGTTTGTGCAATGACTGCAATTAATAGCAATGCTGGTGTAGTCAAATCTGTTCAGTGATTGTAGGTAACATTAATGGCGAGAGCATCCAATTGTGTCCCTAGTGGTCAAGCATGAGGTGTAAACGGTGACCGTTTTAAAAAGCGAGCAGTTTGTGTGTAAAATCACGAACAGACTTTATAACCTCTAGAAGAAGAATGCATGCATCATCCAGAGGCCCTGCACATGCTTTCTATTACTTACCTGGGATAGCGACTGTTGCAAGAGCAGTGTAATTGTAGGAAGTTATTCGTAACCTAATTAATTTGAGCTGTTACTTTAATTGTGAATCTAATATAAAGAGTTAAACATTATGTCATGTTTGGACAATTCTGCTTAGACCCTACATGGGCATGCTTCTGAAAATATATACATTTTGATTGGTGTTGTAAATTGGCGAGAAATGCAGATTTGCCAGAATCAACATCAATCTGAGATATTTAAATTATGAGAATATGTTCAATGAACTTTGTTTGGTGTTCTTCAATGGTAGCAAACTAAAGAAGTATTTATCTTAAACTGGTATTACTAATGATCAAAATTATTTTTGTAGGATAGTTGAAGATGATTATTTCTCATGTTGCATGAATCTCAATAGGGAGAATTTGTCTGAATTTAGAACAATTACTTCTCACTGTAATAGAACAGAATAGCACAAGCCCTTTGGCCCACAATGTTGTGCCAAACATTACTCTTAATGTGCAGTAAATATCCAGAATTCTCTGTCTCAAAATATTGGATAAAAAATGGAAGGAAAAAAGATTACTTGATTCATTATGGATTAATTGGAGTGCATTTTGTGGGTATACTTCTCACAGCAACAGGGTTGCTGTCATGGAGTTAATATGCTTGGGACAATGGTCTAATGGTTTGCTGAAAATAAGCCTTTTCTTCCTTCGGTTTAGATGTTAGGATGAGATGACAAGGCATATGCTCATCGCATTTAAAATGTATAGACATGAAGTTTCACAAACTCAAGGTAGTGATCCAGAACAGGTATCTTCTTTTGTAATCTGTGAACTTCGGTATGATAGTCTGAACGATCTCCTTCTCTATGATTTCTCTAATGATTCTGTGAAGATTTGTCAAACACAGAACAATGAAAAGTCCACTGTTTAACTGATTGTTTCATTTTTTGCCCACCAGTAACTGAGATAGCGAGTAGTGCTAGGATATATAGTGGACATATTCTCATTGAAAGATGAACTATAGCCAAACAGTCAAATTGCCTATTCATATTCAATCTTCTGAAAAATTGGGTGTCAAATAACAAGTGAGTTCCAATGGATATAATCATTGGCACTCAATCTATGAAACGGCGAATTTGTTCAAACAAATTCATCATTAAATTAAGCAGCGCCCAGATATTGTCAAAGAAAAACAGCAATGGTAGATTTTACCTCAGGACCTCTCCAATAAGTGCACTTACTCTAAATATAAAGAAGCATTGATTTATTGACAAGGCTTTAGGAATAAAATTGAAAGAAAGAACGGTCTACTAGTAGGCATGGTAATTAACACAAATTCTTATTTTCTTTTCTCATTGGCTTTGTTTTCTGATCCTTTAGTAGAACATTGATGTCTTACTGTCTCTCATGGTTTTTTAAAAATTGTAACATGAAGCAATGACATGTTAATTTCAGTGTTAGTATTATTGCTATCAATAAGTTAAGTAAGATTTGGAATGATATGGTAGTCAAAAACTCTGAATTGGTTTTAAGGGAATTTTCATTCCAAAGCTCTTGCAAAAAAAACACATTTCGTAATGATTGGACCATTTCAGATTTCATTTCACATGCTCATTAATCATGTGGTCCTGCTTCCATCTAGTTGGTTTATTACACACACTGTCTTTCACAAAGCAGAAGCCTCTGGTTTTCCACTTCCTACGTGACTCATCCATTATTTGTTGTCCCAAATTCCAAATGTGGCCTAATTGCAGAACTACTGCAACATGACTCTGCATTTCTATACTCTCTGCCCTGACTGATCAAGACAATCATGCCATTCGTCTTTTTGATAACATTCTCCACTTGTTTTGCCACTTTCAGGCAGCAATGGATCTTTATGCTTAGATTCCTTTGTTATCTTAATGCTACTAAGTATTATGCCATTTGCTGTATGAAGATGTCAACAGGCTGTTTTACAGGCTTGTGAATTAGAACCAGAAGCATATAGACAGTGGTTCAGAAACAAAGGAGGAACCAGGTCAGACTTACAATTTTGGTAGATGAGTGTGGGCCTTAAGAATAGATAAGACCTATGAGTCTCTGAAAGAGATTATTCTGCTGGAGGAGTTTAAAAACTTACTTCCGGAGATAAGAATTTATGTGGGTGAACAGAAAGTTAAAGAAGTGAGAAGAGTGGCAGAGATAGCAGATGAATACATGTTGGTGCATAAGACAAGCTTCTGGCAAGAATTTCATCCTGTGAGGGATAGAAACTGGGAGAAGGGGAGGTCCTACACTACAACACAATGAGTAGAGAACACTGGGAATCGTTTACCACCGTTTAAAAAAGAAGCCCAAGAGGGTGGAAAGGAGGTGAAAGGCCTCAGGTGTTTCCACTGTCGTAAAGTGGGACTCATAAAGTCACAGCACTGGGTGTTAAAGAAAGGCACTGTGGGAAAAGATGGGGTAAAAGAAGCTAAGCCAATGGCATTAGTGAAGGGAGTAAAGGTGACCCCAAGAAGAGCCGAGGAGCTGCAGCAGAGTGTACAGCTCAGGCATGGACTGGGTATGAAATTAGTACCTGATCTCGATAAAGAGTTCACCTGTATGGGTAAAGTTTACTCAAAGAACAGGGGTAGAAGGGAAAAAGTTATAATTTTGAGAAAGACAGGATCTAATCAATCTAATAATAAGAAATGAACATATTTGCACTCTTTCTGACCTGTTACCTGAGAGAGTGGTAATTTGTGGGATAGATGGACAGAAACATAATACTCACCTATGCAAGTTCAGGTTGGACTGCCAACTCAAGACTGGGGAAATAACAGTGGGAGTGATTGACAGTGTCAGTTTCAGGAATCCAGTTTGTTCCTGGGAACGATTTAGCAAAATCCACAGTGGGAGTGACACCCCTTATTGTGGAGAAGCCAAAGGAAGATCAGGGAACTGAGGAATTAAAGGAAAAATACCCTGGAATTTTTCCAGGCTGACTATTAATAAGATCCCACTTTCATAAGTCACAGCACGAAGCAACAACTAAAGAGAAAGACAAAGGAGTTAGTGTTCAAGTAGTGGACCCCCTGTTTGATGTAATGGTGCAGGAAAAACCTGAACAGGCAGAGGGTCAGGCAGAAGTGTTTAGTCCTGAAAGGCTAATGGACTTACAGCAGAAAGACAAGGCAATAAAAGATGTTGATGCATACTCAGAAAAGGAGACAGAATATATTCCTGTAGGTTATTATCTTAAAGATAGAATCCTAAAATGAAAATGGAGACCACTGCAGGTTAGTACAGAAGGAAAATGGGCAGAAGTGCACCAGATTGTGTTGCCGGGAGCACACAAGTGATACGGATAGCACATGAAGTACCAGGAGGAGGTCACCCAGGTGTATGGAAGACTCAGGCTAAGGTACAAAAGCATTTCTATTGGCCTGGAATGCACAAGGATGTGGTTACCATTTGCCGTTCGTGTCATACATGCCAAATGGTAGGTAAGCCACTAATCAGATCAGCAGAACAGAGGAGTTTTGGTTCAATCCCCTAAAAATGACCAAGATTCTGGCTAAGAAAGAGATGATTGTGAAACAAAGGGGCATTCGCCCAGCATAAACATGCCTGTGGGCATATCCCAGGAGAGATGATACTCGAGGGGCCTGACCCAAACCACAAAGACAATATGATTACCCTGGACAGGTAGAGGGGGAGGTAGCCAAGGTGATTGACAGGCTGTTACAGCAAGAAGTGCTGTGACCTGTAGCCTCCACTAATAACACTCCAATTTGGCCAGTCAGGAAATCAGATAGTTTATGGCATTTAACCATCGATTATCAGGAGCTGAATAAAGTCACCCCTCTCACCGCACCAACAGTAACTACCATACCAGGCACAACAATGAAGTAAGCCCCACAAGTACTTCGCATTACTTATTAGCAGTAATGGTTTCTTAAATCAGTCCTCAGTACAAATTTGCATTTACCTTCCAGGAAGGACAATATACCCAGATCCATCTGCCCAAAGAGTTCAATAATTCACCTTCGATATTTCATAGATGGGTCACCAAGGGACGAGAGAAATTTTCCCAGACTACCTAATCCAATATTAGATCACCTACTCCTACAAACCAAAACAAGGAGCAGCACATCCAACTCCTGGATATATTCCTCAATCTTTACATATGCTGCTTGTAAGATAAACCCAATAAAGGTGCAGATTCTACAGCTAGGGTTACATCCTTGGGAACAATAGTCACCCATGGGAAAGAAGAGATAAACCAAAAGCAAATAGAGAACATATAGCGATACTGCAGGAACCATATCAATGGGTTCACTACCAAAGCAGCTCCACTATCAGTTGCTGAAGAAAATGCTGCCTGGAATTGGACATTCCAATATACAGAGGCAGTGACTGAGTTACAACACACCCTCACAACAGCACCAGCCTTACCAGTTCCCAACTTTGACTTACCATATGCCCTAGAAGTTGCAGCCACAGACCAGATGATAGGTGCTGTTCTACTACAAGAGCAGCACAGCAGGCAAGGCCCAGTGGCCTACACCTCCAGGGTCCTATAGCCCATGGAACATGGCTTTTCCATGTGTGAATGACACTTCCTCACAGTCAAAGTGCTGGACTGCCCAAAAGACTATCTCATTGGCTTAAACCCACTGACCATACTGTTGTGGTTCTGTTCGCCGAGCTGGAAGTTTTTGTTGCAAACGTTTCGTCCCCTGGCTAGGCGACATCATCAGTGCTTGGGAGTCTCCTGCGAAGCGCTTCTTTGATGTTTCCTCCGGTGTTTATAGTGGTCTGTCCCTGCCGCTTCCGGTTGTCAGTTTCAGCTGTCCGCTGTAGTGGTTGGTATATCGGGTCCAGGTCGATGTGTTTGTTGATGGAGTTTGTGGATGAATGCCATGCCTCTAGGAATTCCCTGGCTGTTCTCTGTCTGGCTTGCCCTATGATAGTAGTGTTGTCCCAGTCGAATTCATGTTGCTTGTTGTCTGCGTGTGTGGCTACTAAGGATAGATGGTCGTGTCGTTTCGTGGCTCGTTGATGTTCATGTATGCGGATTGTTAGCTGTCTTCCTGTTTGTCCTATGTAGTGTTTTGTGCAGTCCACTTATCCCATGGATTACTGGGACGGGAGATAGAAGCAGATGAAGGGAAGGCCAAACCCAGAACAGAGAAGTGACATAAAAGGAAAATACTGAATGACTTAGCAACAGCACATGGGATAAGGGTGTCAACCATTGACGCCCTTGATTTGGCCGAGCTGGACAATAAACTCAGAGTCTTGACCCAACAGGGGAAACAGTCTTTGGCATCCTGTTGACTACTCTCATTAATTGTATCCAAAGGGGAGCTAGTTGGGAATAAAGCCAGCATCCTAATGGTAGCTGTGTTCGAAGGACATGACAAAGCTATAAACCGGATAATAAGACCTACCAGGAGAAAGCCACAGCAGCCAGGTCTCTGGCACCGAGTCTGGCTTTGTAGCTCATGAGGGAAGTGGGGGAAGAATAGGAGAATGATATTAATAGGACATTCAATGGTTAGAGGAACAGACAGGAGATGCTGTGGTTGCAAACAAGACTCCTTGATGGTAAGTTGCCTCCTAGGTGCTAGAATCAGGGATGTCTTGGATCAAGTCTACAGGATTCTTAAGGGGGAGGGAGAGCAGCCTGAAGTCGTGGTACACATTGGTACTTAATGACATAGCTAGGAAAAGGGATGAAAAAAAGAGAATATAGGAAGTTAGGTTGGAAGCTAAAAGGCAGGACAAGCAGAGTACTAATCTTAGGACTGCTACCGGTGCCACAGGCTAGAGACTGACAACAGAGAGCAAGTGCAGATGAACATGTGGCTGCAGAGCTGGTGTAGGAGGGAGGGATTCAGATATGTAGGTCATTGGGATACCATCTGAGAAGATGTACAAGGAAGACGGTTGCACCTGAACTGGAGGGGCACAATACCCTAAGCAGGAGGTTTGCTCAAGCTCAGTGGGAGGGTTTAAACTAGTTTGGAAGGAGGATGGGAACCAGAGCTATGAATAGAGATAATCCTGGGAATTATAGATCAGTCAGTCTTACGTCTGTGGTGGGCAAATTATTAGGAAGATTTAGAGACAGGATTTATGATTACTTGGAAAACCATAGTTTTGTTAGAGATAGTCAGTATGATTGAGGGGCAAGTCTTGCCTCAAGCCTTATTGAATACTTTTAAGATGTGACAAAACATGTTGATGAAGGTAGAGCAGTGGATGTGGTGTACATCGATTTTAGCAAGGCATTTGATAAGATTCCCATGGTAGGCTCATTTAGAAAGTAAGGAGGTATGGGATACAGTGAAATCTGGCTGTCTGGATACAGAATTGCTGGCCCATAAAAAGAGGGTGGTAGTAGATAGAAAGTATTCAGTCTGGAGCTCGGTGACCAGTGGTGTTCCACAGGGATCTGTTTTGGGACCCCATCTCTTTGTGATGTTTATAAATGACTTGAATGAGGAAATGGAAGGGTGGGTTAGCAAGTTTTCCGATGACACAAAGATTGGTGGAGTTATGGACAGTGTGAAGGAATGTTGTAGGTTGCAACAGGACATTGATAGGATGCAGAGGTGGGCTGATAAGTAGTAGATGGAGTTCCACCTGTTAAAATGTGAAGTAATTCGTTTTGGAAGGTCAAATCTGAATGCAGAATACAGGGTTAAAGGCAGGATTCTTGGCAGCGTGGAGGAACAGAGGTATCTTGGGGACCATGTCCATAGATCCCTCAAAGTTGCCACCCAAGTTGACAGGGTTGTTAGGAAGGCATATGGTGTATTGGCTTTCATTAGCAGAAGGATTGAGTTTAAGTGTCGCGAGGTTATGCTGCAGCTCTAATGAGCCTTGGTTAGATGACAATTGGAATATTCTGTTCAGTTCTGGTCACCTCATTACAGGAAGGATGTGGAAGCTTTAGAGCATGCAGAGGAGATTTACCAGGATGCTGCCTGGACTGGAGGGCATGTCTTATGAAGAAAGGTTGAGGGAGCTAAGGCTTTTCTCATTGGAGTGAACATAGAACATAGAACATAGAAAAGTAGAGCACAGAACAAACCCCTAGGCCCACGATGCCGAGATTTAATCCTAATGTAAAATATAATAACTTAACCTACGCACCCCTCGACTCACTGCTATCCATGTGCATGTCCAGCAGTCGCTTAAATGTCCCCAATGACTCTGCTTCCACTACCTCAGCTGGCAACACATTCCATGCATTCACAACTGTCTGTGTAAAGAACCTACCTCTGTTATCTCCTTTATACCTTCCTCCTAATATCTTCAAACTGTGACTTCTTGTACCAGTCAATCCTGCCCTGGGGAAAAGTCTCTGGCTATTGACTCTATCTATTCCTCTCATTATTTTGTATACCTCGATCAGGTCTTCTCTTTTTCTCCTTCTCTCCAGCGAGAAAAGTCCGAGCTTATTCAACCTTTCTTCATACGGCAAACCCTCCAGTCCAGGCAGCATCCTCGTAAATCTTCTTTGCACCCTCTCCAAAGCCTCTTTATCTTTCCTTTAGTAGGGTGACCAGAACTGGACACAATATTCCAAGTGTGGTCTCACCAGGGACTTGCAGAGCTGCAGCAAGACCTCGCGGCTCTTAAACTTGATACACCTGTTAATGAAAGCCAAAACACCATATGCTTTCTTAACAACCCTGGGTGGCAACTTTGAGAGATCTAGGTACTTGCACACCCAGATCCCTCTGTTCCTCCACACTGCCAAAAATCCTGTCTTTAATCCTATACTCAGCTTTGAGTTTGACCTTCTAAAATGCATCACTTCACATTTATCCAGGTTGAACTCCATCTGCCATTTTGCAGCCCAGCTCTGCATCCTGTCTATGTCGCGCTGCAGCCTACAGTAGCCCTCTATACTATTTATGACACCTCCAACCTTTGTGTCACCTGCAAATTTACTAACCCACCCCTCAACCTCCTCATCCAAGTCATTTATAAAACCTACAAAGAACAGAGGCCCAAGAACAGAGCCCTGCGGGACCCCACTCAACACTGTCTTCCAGGCAGAATACTTTCTATCTACAACCACACTTTGCCTTCTGTCAGCCAGCCACTTCTGAATCTAGATAGCCAAATCTCCCTGTATCCCATACTTCCTGACTTTATGAATGAGTCTACCATGGGGAACCCTATCAAATGCCTTGCTGAGGTCCATATACACCACATCCACTGCTAAACCGTCGTTGACCTGTCTTGACACTTCCTCAAAGAACTCAATAAGATTTGTGAGGCATGACCTGCCTCACAAAGCCATGCTGACTGCCTTTAATCACACTATGCTTTGCCAAATAGTCATAAATCCTATTTATGGGGCGGCATGCTGGCTCAGTGGTTAGCACTGCTGCCTCACAGCACCAGGGTCCCATGTTCAATTCCAGCCTTGGGCGACTGTCTGTGTGGAGTTTGCATATTCTCTGGGTGCTCCAGTTTCCTCCCACAGTCCAAAGATGTGCAGGGCAGGAGAATTGGCCATGCTAAATTGCCCATAGTGTTATGTGCATTAGTCAGAGGGAAATGGGTGTGGGTGGGTTACTCTTTGGAGGGTGGGTGTGGACTTGTTGGGCCGAAGGGCCTATTTCCACACTGTAGGGAATCGAATCGAATCTAATCTATCCCTCAGAATTCTTTCCAAAATCTTGCTGACCACAGACATAAGACTGACTGGTCTGTAATTGCCAAGGATTTCCCTATTGCCCTTCTTGAAAAGTGGAACAACATTCTCCTCCTTCCAATCCTCCGGTACGACTCCTGTGGAGAGTGAGGAGGCAAATATCCTCGCCAGTGGCTTAGCAACCTCCTTTCTCGCTTCCCGGAGCAGCCTGGGATAAATCTGCTCTGGCCCTGGGGACTTATCAATCTTAATGTTTTCAAAATTTCTAGCACATCATCTTCATCAATCGTGATCTGGTCAAACCTGTATCCCAGCTCCTCTAAGTTTTCAACAAGTTCCCTCTCCTTGGTGAAAACCGAAGCAAAAAACTCATTTAGGGCCTCCTCTATCTGCTCAGACTCCATGCACAAGTTCCCTCCACTATCCCTGATCGGCCCTACCTTCTCCCTGATCATTCTCTTATTCCTCATGTATGAGTAAAATGCCTTTGGGTTCTCCCTAATCCTTCCTGCCAAGCCTTTTTCGTGCCCCCTCCTGGCATTTCTCAGTCCATTTGTGAGCTCCTTCCTAGCAAGTCTGTAATCCTTTAAAGCTGTGCTAGATCCTTGCTTCCTCCACCTTATGTAAGCTGCCTTATTCCTTTTGACGAGAAGTTCCTCTGTTCTTGTCATTCAAAGTTCCTTAATCTTACCCCTTCTTACCAGTCTCAGAGGAACAAATTCATGCATCACTCGCAACAATTGCTCCTTAAATAATCTTCACATGTCTGCTGTGCCCTTTCTGTGGAACAATTGCTCCCAGTCTGTACATCCCAATTCATGTCTGATAGTGTCATCATTTCCTTTTCTCCAATTAAGTAGCTTCCCTCGGTAACTGCACCTTTCACTCTCCAAGTCTATGCTAAATGTGAGGCATTTGTGATCACTTTCACCAAATTGCTCTCCCACCGCGAGATCTGACACCCGTCCTGGCTCGTTGCTGAGCACCAAATCCAAAATGGCCTCTCCCTTCGTTGGTCTGTCTACATACTGAGTAAGGAAACCCTCCTGAACACACCTGACAAAAATGGCTCTATCCAAACCATCTGCATTTAGGAGGTTCCAGTCGATATTGGGAAATTTGAAATCACCCATAACAACAACCCTGCTACTTTTGCATTTTTCCAGAATCTGCCCGCCAATGAGATCTTCAATCTCTCTACTGCTGTTGGGTGGTCTGTAGAAAACCCCCAATGCGATGGCTGTTGCCTTGCTGTTCCTAACTTCCACCCATACTGAAGAAGGAAGAGAGATGAATTGATAGAGGTGAACAAGATGATCAGAAGCATAGATAGAGTGTATGGTCAGAGACTTTTTCCCAGGGCAGAAATGTCTATCCTGAGGGGGCATAATTTTAAAGGTGATTTGAGGAAGGTTTAGGGGAGATGTCAGAGGTAGGTTCTTTACACAGAGAATGATGGGTGTGTGGAAGGCACTGCCAGCAGTGGTGGTAGAGTCAGATACATTAAGGATGTTTAAACAACACTTTGATAGGCACATGGATGATAGTAAAATGAAGGGTGTGCAGGTTAGTTTGATCTTTGAAGGCTGAAGGGCCTGCACTATGCTGTTCTATGTTCTATTAGAGGGAATTTGGAAAATGAAAGTAGGATACAGAATTGGAGCCTGTGCAGCAGAGATGGACAATGGATGATAGAACAATCGAGGAGAACCTCAATCAAATTCGACAGGGACAGGTTCCATCTGGATCAGCAATGACCAGATAGAATATTTACTTAGGGAAAACAATTACCAGACTGGCAACTGACCAAAGTCTGGTTCAATGACAACTGTAAAGGATCTCCAGGGCAAGCATTAGGGATGGTGTTCGGACTCCCAATCATCAGGAACAATAGAATTGGACTAAGGGTGTTCGAAGTAGAAAACCAAGGCAACTATTCAAGAGAGTCTATGGATAGGATATAATGACACCTTGCCACAGTAGAGAAGGAAGGAAGGCTCATAGGCATGACTCTGGACATATGCCAACAAACTAACAGTAATAACATGCCTGTGCCCAATTCATTTGAACAGATGTGCACTGTGCCTTTAAGAAAAATGCCAGTCTGATTCGTTCCATAGAGGCTTGCAAAATGGGCACCAACATAATTGGGGTAGCCTACAGGGGAGAAGGGGAATATCACATCATAGCCTCACCTAGCACTGATCAGTATGGGGCAGCCCAGTGCAATGTCAGCAACACTACCTTCTGTTCAGTCGCACATCCCTGCCAGAATATGCTGATAAATAGACAGAAAAGGGACAGGGTGGAATTCGATGTAAATGAGGAACTTTAGCAAACTGAGGGAATACCTGAAGAACTACACTGGTCTCAAACACCTGCCAGAGGAGTTACACCAAATCCAAACTGAATTGGCCACAGCCTATAGACCCCTCTCCCAAGGTAGGACAGCAGGCCAACAATGCCAAAGAATGAATAAATGAAATTAAAGTTACAATTTGGTGAGAGGAATTTTGGGACTGGGGCTCTACATACAACTCCATCGCTGAGTCTGTTTTGTTTTATATCTGTCTGTGTTGTTAATCCTGGTTTCCCTGATATACATCATTAACCTCACTGTCAAATTCACCCGGTAGAAAATAACTATGAAGACTGAACAGCGACGTCACTCAATTCGTGCTGTCAACTAGCCTATTAAAAGGGCACCCCAATGTGACACGAAATATTCATTTATTCTACTGTTTGTGTAAAATGTTTCTTGGCTGTTTGTTCATTTGTACATGACGACCCTTGTTTGATCACTGTATACATCACCCTGGGAATTCATAGTGGAAATAAAACAAAAGTTACAACACCAATGTCTCATGTCTAATTTACCACACTTGCTTGATTATATAAGTGAAACATCAATATTTGGCTAGAGTTTGACAATGCTTATTTGATCTAAGTAGTGTCATTTTCCAAATCGCTTTAAGAGTTCAGTTGTTTAAGTACTTTACTTGAAATTGGATGATCATATTTAAAAATCACACAACACCAGGTTTATAGTCCCAACTGTTTAATTGGAAGCACTAGCTTTCGGAGTGGTTGTGGAGTACATGATTGTAAGACACAGAATTTATAGCAAAAGTTTACAGTGTGATGTAACTGAAATTATACATTGAAAAATACCTGGATTGTTTGTTAAGTCTCTCACCTGTTAGAATGACCATGATAGTTTCACTTCTTTCATATGTAAATCACAAAACTTTAAAAAAAATTACATTCTCAGGCTAACTGTAACAATTGGTGTCAGCTCAGATAAGACTTTAAGATGTCGAAGGTGTTAGCCCCCGTGTTCCCTGTCTATGCCATAATGTTTAGACTGATTCTAATTTAAAATGTGAATTAGCAGAGTCTTAGGATTCATGCAGTTTTTCAGCAAAGTACAATGTAACTCTGCAATGTGTGTGTGTGTGTGTCTGGGTCTGGGTTGGGGGTTTGTGAGTGTTTGTGAGAGAGTGTGTGTGTGTCTGCGTGAGTGTGAAGTGGTCTAAGTCTGTGAGAGGATGCATGTGTGAGTGTGGGAGTGTGTGTATCTATAGGAGTGTGTATGAGTGTCTGTGTGCATGTCTGTGTATAGGTGTGGGTGTCTGTGTGTGGTGTCTGTGTGTGTGTATAGTGCAATGGTGGTCACCTGTAATGTGACATGAACCCCAGGTCCCGGTTGAGGCCCTCCCTACGGGTATGGAACTTAGCTATCTGCCTCTGATTGGCCACTTTTCGCTGCTGCCTGTCCCGAAGTCCACCTTGGAGGATGGTCACCCGAAGGTCCAAGGTCGAATGTCCTGGACCGCTGACGTGTTCCCCAACTGGGAGGGAACCCTCCTGTCTGTTGATTGTTGTGCGGTGCCCACTCATCCGTTGTCATAGCCTCTGCTCAGTTTCACCAATGTACCAAGCTTCCAATTAAACCTGTTGGACTATAACTTGGTTTTGTGTGATTTTTAACTTCGTACACCCCAGTCCAACACCGGCATCTCCAAATCTTGGATGATCATAATCACCATACAGAAATTGGACTGTGATTCATCACAATTCATGTTCAGGATCAGGAGGGACTGCGAATGGAAGACTTTCAAAAAGCTGGATAAGAAATAAAGCATGCCAGGAAATAGAGCCAAGCGTTGGCCAAAAGTATCCATGCTGAAATCACAGAAATAGACAAGCTATACACCGGACAGGCAACAGCTGCAGACAACACAATATACAATTGACCCAGTCCATTCCCAGGACAAAAGGAAACATGGAAGAGTTGTTTTCCAGAACAACTTTATTTGGGAGAGACTACCTGACCTATGTGCCCCTAATACCTTCAAGAATGGAGGCCCAAATATCACCCAACACATCAACCTGTGACTGATCAATCCAGATCGATCCATTGATAAGAATGGAAGAACCTGCCAAAGGGATGTGAAAACTTCCAAGTATAAGGATTGTTGCAACACCAGCCTCGGGAGTGGTAACTTGAGACCAAAAACAGTGAAGAGACCACGACCCTCACACCACTGGAAGACGATGACAAGATGATCCTTGCCACTTGGATCAAGGCCAAGATCTAGTGTGGTCTTATTTGATCAAAATTAAGTATAAGATTGTTAATTAGATTTATAGTGTTAATTATGAGTTTGTAGTGTATTTATTAGAGTAGTGATTGTTTGAAATAGATCAAGATCATTTCTTATTAGCGTTAAGAGTCAACTCTCAGTTCTTTGCTGAATATAAGGGTCAAAACACACTGCAGCAGGCACAGCAGAGCATTGCTTCAAGTTTGGTTACTACATTACAGGAGGTTTGGGAGAGGATGCAGAAGAGGTTTGAGCTGAAAAATGTGTTGCTGGAAAAGCGCAGCAGGTCAGGCAGCATCCAAGGAGTAGGAGAATAGACGTTTCGGGCATAAGCCCTTCAGGAATGAGGAAGGTGTGCCAAGCAGGCTAAGACAAAAGGTAAGGAGGAGGGACTTGGGGGAGGGGCATTGCGAATGCGATAGGTGGAAGGAGGTTAAGGTGAGGGTGATAGGCCGGACAGGGGTTGGGGGCGGAGAGGTCAGGAAGAAGATTGCAGGTCAAGAGGGCAGTGCTGAATCCGGGGTTTGG
>NC_057742.1:43182931-43205999 GCF_004010195.1 Chiloscyllium plagiosum
GCACTCCAAGATGAACCTTTACCCTCTGTCTTCTTCCAGCCAGCCAGCTCCTAATCCAAACCTCCAGCTCACCCTCAATGCCATATCTCCGTATTTTCTGCAGTAGCCTACCATGGGGAACCTTATCAAACGCCTTACTAAAGTCCGCTTTCCCCTCATCAACCTCCTTTGTCACCTTTTCAAAGAATTCAATAAGGTTTGTGAGGCACGACTTGCCCTTCACAAAACCATGCTGACTATCCTTGATCACATTATTCCTATCCAGATGTTCATAAATCCTATCCCTTACAATTCTCTCTAAGACTTTGCCCACAACAGAAGTGAGACTCATCGGCCTATAGTTACTAGGGTTATCCCTACTCCCCTTTTTGAACAAGGGAACCACATTTGCTATTCTCCAGTCTTCTGGCACTATTCCTGTAGACAACGAGGACATAAAAATTAAGGCCAATGGCTCTGCAATCTCCTTCCTTGCTTCCCAGAGAATCCTAGGATAAATGCCATCAGGCCCAGGGGACTTATCTATTTTCACCCTTTCCAGAATTTCCAACACCTCCTCCCTACATACCTCAAAGCCATTCATTCTACTTAATTGTGACTCAGTATTTACATCGGCAACAATGTCCTGTTCCTGAGTGAATACTGATGAAAAGTATTAATTCAGTGTCTCCCCAATCTCTTCAGCCTCCACACGCAACTTCCCACTACAATCCTTGACTGGACCTATTCTTGAATCTTAGATTCAAGACAATTGACAAACCAGGTTTTGTTGAGACAAAGATGAAAGTTAGAGAGACAGTAAGCTTTATGTTGGCAACCATTTCACAAAATGGATATTCACATCCAGCTACACAATGAGATTTCTTTTTAATGGAGACTGACAGAGGTCACGATGGTGCTGGCTACAGGAGACACCAGATATTGAACCTCTTCCCATCCTTCACTTGGTGTCCATCTCCCTGCCCACACTCAGATTGTCTATCTGGACCTTGTGCTGCTCACCAGATTGGCCAGTGTGTACTTCAGTTTGAACATTGAATTCTTCATTTCATGTAGACAATTCTGATGACATTCCCTTGTAGCTGCATTGCACTCAAATCCACTCAGACTGGGCCATGCCTTGGTTTTGGCCATGTACAATTCAACCCCAGAGAGAGAGAGAGAGAGAGAGAGAGACATCAAATTAAGTTTTAAAATCTCAAATAATCTGAAAATGACCTTTTGTATACAAGACAGGTCTTACTGAACAGCTTCAATTAAAACTCATTCATTATAGTTGTATTTATGAAACATGTCAACATAGAATCAGAATCCCTGCAATATAGAAAAACAGGCGCTTCAGCCCAACAAATCCACACTGACCCTCCAAAGAGTATCCCACCCAGACCAACATCATTTATTCCTTACTAATGCACCTAGCCTACGCATCCCTGAACACTGTGGGAAATTTAGCATGGCCAATTCACCTAACCTGGACTGGGGATGAAACCCAAGCAAACATAGGGAGAGTGTGCAAACTCCTCACAGTCACCCAAGGCTGGAATCAAACTCAGATCTCTGGTCCTCTGAGGCAGCAGTGCTAACCACTGAGTCATGTCTGATTCCTCAAAGGAATCTTCAGAATGGTCTTCATTTAAATTAGGGGGATCAAACCATTTAACCAACTGTCCTGTCATTGCAACAGGGTCTCCATGGTGAACTGGATCTAGTTTGAGACTTGTGAATTACAACAATCTGATGATTACTTTATATAAACAGCAGACCACATTTCTCAAAGGAAATGAAATGGTGTTCAATCATAGAGCATAGAGCATAGAAAAGTACAGCACAGAACAGGCCCCTTGGCCCACGATATTGTGCAGAGGTTTAATCCTAATATAAAATATTATAATCTACGCACCCCTCAACTCACTGCTATCCATGTGCATGTCCAGCAGTCGCTTAAATGTCCCCAATGACTCTGCTTCCACCACCACCGCTGGCAATGCATTCCATGAATTCACAACTCTCTGCGTAAAGAACCTACCTCTGACGTCCCCTCTGTACCTTTCTCCTAAAATCTTAAAACTATGACCCATCGTACCAGTCAATCTTGCCCTGGGGATTAAATCATAATTTCATATTTGTGTTTGAGACTAAGTTAAGTCTCCAGATTCCCTAAAGGCATCAAGGCAGCAAGTGATGGCTACAGGATGATGGAACATCCTGACTGAGCTCTCAGTAACCCTAACCCAAACCCTAACCCTAGCCTATAGCATGTCGATTGTAAGAAGGAGGAAGTGTTTGGTGTCTTGAAAAACACTAAGGTTGATAAGTCCCCAGGGCCTGAAGGATCTATTCTAGGGGGCTGAAGGAGGCAAGAGAGGAAATTGCTGGGGCCTTGGCAGAGATTTTTGTATCCTCTTTAGCTTCAGGTGAGATCCCTGAAGACTGGAGAATAACCAATGTTGTTCCAGTGTTCAAGAAAGACAACAGCGATAATCCAGGAAATTATACGCCAGTGACCCTTACATCAGTGATAGGGAAATTGTTGGAGAAGGTTGTTAGGGACAGAATTTACTTACATTTGGAGATGAATTGACTTATTAGGGATAGTCAGCGTAGCTTTGTGTAGAGGAGATCTTTGTCTCACAAACTTGATTGAGGTTTTTGAGGAAGTGACAAAGATGATTGATGAAGGTAGGGCAGTGGATGTTGTCTCCATGGTCTTTACTGAACCATTTGACAAGGATCCCCCATGCTCGGCTGGTCTAGAAGATTAGGCTGCATGAGATCCATGGTGAGTTGGGAAGTTGAATATAAAATTCTCTGGACCAGAGAAGGTAGAGGATTGTTTTGGAGGGGTGTTTTTCTGACTGGAAGTCTGTGACTAGTGGTGACCCCCAATGATCCATGCTGAAACCTTTGTTGTTTGCAATATATATATATAAATTATTTGGATGAAAATATAAGTGGTCTGATTTGTAAGTTTGCAGATGACATGAAAATTGGTGGGGGTGTGGATAGTGAGGAAGGATGTCAAAGAATATAGCAGGATATAGATCAGTTGGAAAGTTGGGTAGAGAAATAACATATA
The DNA here is from genome assembly GCF_004010195.1 of Chiloscyllium plagiosum. Classification (NCBI taxonomy): domain Eukaryota; kingdom Metazoa; phylum Chordata; class Chondrichthyes; order Orectolobiformes; family Hemiscylliidae; genus Chiloscyllium; species Chiloscyllium plagiosum. The sequence continues at coordinate 43,186,008 of NC_057742.1, forward strand.
CTATTTAATCTGGACAACTAAGATGATGCATTTTGGGAGGTCCAATACAAGAGGAAAGTATGCAGTAAGTGGCAAGATCCTTAAGGGTATTAATATACACAGAGATCTTGGGATGCAAATCTACAGCTCCCTGGAAGTGGCATCACAAGTGGATAAGGTGGTAAAAAAGCATATGGTTTGCTTGCTTTCACTGTTCAGAGCCCTGAGAATAAAGGTTGGTGTGAGGCATAGATAGGCTAGATAGTTGAAGTCTTTTTTCTCAGGGTGGGAAATGTCAAATACTAAGGGACACTGGTTTAAGGTGAGGGAGGGAAAGTTTGAAAGAGATGAGTGAGGGAAGAGTTTTAAAAAGACAGTGGTAGGTGCCTGGAATGCTCTGTCTGGGGAAATGGTAGAAGCAGATACAATAGCATCATTTCAGAGGTATTTAGGCAGATGCAGGAAATAGAGGGATATGGACTACATGCAGGAGGATGGAATTAGTTTAAAATTGCATCATGGTTGCCATAGAGATGGTGGGCTGAAGCGCTTGTTCCCATGCTGTACTGTTCTATGTCCTATTGGCCAGCATTCATATTAGGTCCTCACAGGTCGAAGGTCAGCCAATAGTTTAAGCGTTGTTGATGAGTTCCTCATAACTTCCTCCACTTCCTGTGGCACTAACCTAGTACCAGGAGAGAGCCTTGTATCCAGTCTGAGACATAATGGAGTGGTTCCCACACTGAACACTATCCTCTCACTGATTGTGACTCTGTGCCATCACATGAAGTGATTGCCTCTGACCCAACAACAAGAAAACAGAGTGGACAGGCAGTGCCAGTCATGAAGCAAGACCCAACCTCAGCAAATCCCTTCACTCCTAACTCAAATGACAATCCCATTGCTATCTCCAGGTTTTATTGTCAATGTGAAGGTTCTCCAGAAATTTAGCTTAATGTGAAAGTGAGGTACAAGTTTAAAAACATCTTTGTTTGTTGCTTTAAATTAATTTGACATGTTATGAGCCTCTGTGAAAATTTCCTGACTATGTTTTGTTCAATTACCATGAGTATCTTCCAGGAAGAGGGACAAAAACAACCTGGAGCTGTTACAGTCAGCCATGAGAAAGCTGCAAAGGAACATTTTTATGGAAAGGAAAGGGGTCATGGGGAGTGCTGTATTCCCATGGTGCTCTCACCAGTAAGAGTCTGTCTGATTGGTTTGAGAACTAGATTAACAATTAACTGTTCCTGCTGTATCACCATGCCAACAATGGCCAACCAATCAGCATTCACTTCTCATGCTATTTCAGCTAGTGTTCCTGCTTCCAGGCCATTTCTTGTATCTTGGTTCTGAAGTAGGAGAAATGAAAAGCTTTGCCATCTTGTCTCTTGTTAGCAATGCAAAAACTCAGCATTACCAAACAATTATCTTTTTGATTTCCTTTGTTCTGAATGCTGTCCTCTTTTCCCTTTGTACATCCATGTGTGTGTGTGTGTGAGGTCTTAAATGATGGAACAAAGGGCGAATGCTTTACATTGCAACTTTATTATTTTTGCTCAGGATTGAAAGCTCAAAAATTGTTCTTTTTTTAAATTTGAGAAACCTTGTGATTGGCTTCATTTACTTCCAGCATGGAAATAGGGAAGGGATTGTTTCTGACTCGCTCAGATTTGATTGGCTGAAAGGCCTGTTTCTGTGCTGTCGATCTCTATGACTCTGGGACCTTTTAATTGGACAGAGTTATAGCCTTGTGCTAAGAAGAACTGAAGCCTTTGTTGCCATAGAGACATGTTGGTTCACCCCTCCACAGCAGGCCGAAAGACACTTCAAAGTTGGTTTTGCGATAGCATATGTATCGCTTCAGTCCTGTTGCTGCTGGTACCTACTCCAACCAGGAGATCTGCTGTCACTGTGTGCTACACTCATCAGTCTCACACCATCCTCACACACCAGCTGGAGCTTGTCTGTAACATCCACCATCCAACTACATTCAGGTCAAACCCTCTTTCTGCTGGTCTCCTCTTGCTCTCTAGTCAAGATCTCTGCAGCTATTCAGCTCAATTCAAGTGATCTAAATATTGATACTTTCTTTTTTCCATGCCGCCATCGCATAATTGAGTTAATTTCATTTTTTTTCATTTAAAGGACATGGGTATCCTTACACCAGCTTTATCCCCCATCCCAAATTACTCTTGGAAGGTGCTGGAGACTCACCTTCTTGAATTGCTGCAGTCCACGTGGTGTAGACCTGCTCTCAATGCTGTTAGGGTCAGAGTTCCAGGGTTGGGACCCAAAGTTGGTCAACGATAGAGATCCGAGAGGAATTAACCATAAAGGTTAAAATGTTCTGCTTCAGTTACAGGAAACCACATCTGGAATACTGTGTGCAGATTTGTTTCCAGTATTAAGGAAGGATGTACCTTCATTGAGGCAGTTTAGAGGAGATGAACTGGATTGATAGCAGGAATGAGTGATTCATCTGATAAGGAGAGGTTGGGCAGATTGGGTTTGTATCCATTGGAGGTTAAAAGAGTGAGGGGGTGATCTAACTGAAGAATGCTTGATGCTGAATGATCTTGACAATGTGGACTTGGAAAGGATGTTTCCTCATGTGGGTAAGTCAAGAATTCAGGAGCACTGTTTAAAAATCAGGGAGTCCCTCCTTTAGAATACAGATGAGAATTGTTTTCTGGATATTTTGCAAATTTGGCATTTGATGTTTCAGAAGTTGAAGGAGGTGTACTCATTGAATATGTTTAAGATAGAATTAGATTCTTGGTAAATCAAAGCGGATTTTAATCTGGAGTTCAAAACAAAAATAAATCAGCAATGATCTTATTGAATGATGAAGATATCTAGAGTAGCTGAATGACATTCGTCCTACTCCAAATTCATGTGTTTATATGTTCACCCTTTATCCTTCAACATGTCTCACTCTCTCCAACATCCCCCGATTTTCTCCTTCCATTCCCAATATTACTTGCTCTAGACCAACCCCCCCACTCCCCAGACACCACCAGTTTCTCTCATACCCTCGCAACTGAACTAAGCACATTCAAACACCGATCTAAGGAAGTCATACCAGACTTGAAATGTTCACAAATTCTGTCGACCTGATAACTCCCCCAACATTTTCTGTGTTGGTTATGGATTCTGCTTTGCCAAATATATTTCAGGCCAGGATAGAGATTGTTGGTCTCTCCAGGAATCAAGGGATAAGAGGATTGAACAGGGAAGTAGAGTTTAAATCAAGGATCAGTCACTATTCCACTGAACAGCAGAAAAGGCTCAATGGGCCGAAGGGTCCTATTTAGTGCATTCTCTGGGATGTAGGAATGGGCCAGAATCCCTCATTTAGTTTATTTTTATTTCTTTCATTGGAGACATAATTCCCAGGTTTCATAAAATTGCACATTTGTATCAGAGGGATAATTTCCTATGGTTCACCCAAATCTTAAAATTTCTGACTTCAAGGTTACATAACTGTCAGTCATGAGAGGCCTAGATAAGGTAGATAGCTGACAGCTATTCCTCATGGTAGAGGAGTTTAACACTAGAGGGCATAGGTTTAAGGTGTGTGTGTGTATGTGATACAGAAGGAGGTAGTGGTGGAAGAGAGTACATTTGGACAGGTACATGGATGGGATAGGTATGGAAGGATATGGACCAAACGCAGGCAAATGGGACAAGATTGATTGTGAAAACTCATTGGCATGGGCAAATTGGGCCGAAGGGCTTGTTTTCATACTGCGGACCCCTAGACCTCTAACTGCTTAACCCTCTGATATTACTGCCTTCTCACAGCCCTAAGTCTGCTGTTCTGAATTGGACATTGACTAACTAACAGGTAGTAAGAGTTGGAGAAATGGATCACATTTTAGTTGGGAAGCTCTAACAAGTGGAATACCATAGGTACTTCAGGGGGAGGCCTAACTGGTTGTGATCAACATCTCACTTAAACGAAAGTTCAGATTTTTACCTTAACAGGGAATCTTTCCATTGTGATGAATATTCCAGAAAATCTCAGAAGGCCTGCTCCCTGAAGCCATAATGTCTCATTTCCATAGGGATAGAGTGTGACAATGATCATAGTGTTATGGTAAACAAATCCAGTTGGACTCTGGGTGCAGTGTGAATGGCTGGGAATAACAGCACTTCAATTTGTTGCTACATCCACGAGAGCGTTGAGAGTGTAGTGCTGGAAAAGCACAGCAGGTCAGGCAACATCCGAGGAGCAGGAGAATCAACATTTCGGACATAATCCCATCATCAGGAACGAGGCTTGTGGACCTGCTGTGCTTTTCCAGCACCACACTCTCGACTCTGATCTCCAGCATCTGCAGTCCTTACTTTGTCCACATCCACAAGAAACTGTTTCACCCTTCTTCAATAGGCTCAGTAACTGGACACTAATATTCCTGTAATCCTATTCTCAGAATGTGAGTCTTTTGGAAAGATCCACATTTAGAGTCTGTCCCTAGTTACCCCTGGGATGAATGACTCCTTCATTGTTACTGTTTTCTACAATGGCATGTCATAGAGTCATAGAGATGTACAGCATGGAAACAGATCCTTCAGTCCAACTCGTCCATGCCAACTAGATATCCCAACCCAATCTAGTCCCACCTGCCAGCACCCGGCCCATATCACTCCAAACGCTTCCTGTTCATATACCTATCCAGATCCCTTTTAAATGTTGCAATTGTACCAGCCTCCACCACTTCCTCTGGCAGCTCATACACGCACGCACCCTCTGCATGAAAAAGTTGCCCTTCAGGTCTCTTTTATATCTTTCCCCTCTCATCCTAAACCTATGCCCTCTAGCTCTGGACTCCCCGAACGCAGGGAAGAGACTTTGTTTATTTACCCTATCCATGCCCCTAGTGATTTTATAAACATTTATAAGGTTACCCCTCAGCCTCCGACGATCCAGAAACAGACCTAACTTATTCAACCTCTCCCCATAGCTAAAATCCTCCAACCCTGGCAACATCCTTGTAAATCTTTTCTGAATTCTTTCCAGTTTCACAACATCCTTCTGATAGGAAGGAGACCAGAATTGCACACAATATTCCAAAAGTGGCCTAACCAATGTCTTGTACACATGCAACATGACCTCCCAACTCCTGTACTCAATACTTTTGACCCATAAAGGAAAGCATACCAAACGCCTTCTTCACTATCCTACCTACCTGTGACTCCACTTTCAAGGAGCTATAAACCTGCACTCCAAAGTCTCTTTGTTCAGCAACACTCACAAAGTGTATACGTCCTGCTAAGATTTGCTTTCCCAAAATGCAGCACCTCACATTTAACTAAATTGAACTCCACTTTCCAGTTCTCAGCCCATTGGCCCATCTGATCAAGATCCTGTTGTAATCTGAATTGGCTGGCTGACAGAAGGCAGAGAGTGGTTGTAGATGGAAAATATTCTGCCTGGAGGACAGTGTTGAGTGAGGTCCCGCAGGGCTCTGTTCTTGGGCCTCTGCTCTTTGTAGTTTTTATAAATGACTTGGATGAGGAGGTTTAGGGGTGAGTTGGTAAATTTGCAGATGACACAAAGGTTGGAGGTGTCATTGATTGTATAGAGCGCTACTGCAGGCTGCAGCGCGACATAGACAGGATGCAGAGCTGGGTTGAGAAATGGCAGATGGAGTTCAACCTGAATAAATGCAAAGTGATCCACTTTGGAAGGCCGAACTCGAATGCTGAATATAGGACCAAAGACACGATTCTTGGTAGAGTGGAGGAACAGAGGGATCTGGGTGTGCAAGTACATAGATCCCTCAAAGTTGCACCCAAGTGGATAGGGTTGTTAAGAAAGCATATGTTGCTTTGACTTTCATTAACGGGGGATTGAGAAGAGCCGCGAGGTTTTGCTGCAGCTCTACAAGTCCCTGGTGAGACCACACTTGGAATATTGTGTCCAGTTCTGGTCACCCTACTATAGGAAAGATACAGAGGCTTTGGAGAGGGTGCAAAGAAGGTTTACCAGGATGCTGCCTGGACTGGAGCGCTTGCCTTATGAAGAAAGGTTGACTAAGCTCGGACTTTTCTCTCTGGAGAGAAGGAGGAAGAGAGGAGATCTGATCGAGGTGTACAAAATAACGAGAGGAATAAATTGAGTCAATAGCCAGAGACTTTTCTCCAGGGCAGGATTGACTGGTACAAGAAGTCATAGTTTGAAGATATTAGGAGGAAGGTATAAAGGAGACATCAGAGGTAGGTTCTTTACTCAGAGAGTGGTGAATGCATGGAATGCATTGCCAGTTAGGTAGTGGAAGCGAAGTCATTGGAGACATTTAAGCAACTGCTGGACATGCACATGGATAGCAGTGAGTTGAGGGGTGCGTAGGTTAAGTTACTATATTTTACATTAGGATTAAACCTCGGCACAACATCGTGGACCTAAGGACCTGTTCCGTGCTGGACTTTTCTATGTTCTATGTTATATGTAACCTTTTTCACTGTCGACTACACCTCCAATTTTGGTGTCATTTGCAAACTTACTAACTATACCTCTTTCGCTCAACTCCAAAACATTTATATAAATGATGAAAAGTAGTGGACCTATCACCAGTCCTTGTGGTACTCCACTGGTCACAGGCCTCCAGTCTGAAAAACAACCCTCCACGACCTTCTGTCTTCTACCTTTGAGCCAGTTCTGTATCCATTTTATGGTCCTATAGTATGACGAGCTCAGCAGATCACAAGGGCAATTAAAGGTCAAACTAGCATGGAGCAGACCAGGGAAGGATGTCAGGTTTCCTTTCTGAAAGAACACCGATGAACCAGTTGGATTTTTCAGAAACACTCCATGCTCATTTTTGCCGATATCCATGTTGAAGATTCAAAAATGCTATTGTGTTATCAGTACAAAGTATTACAAGCAGTCAAGCAAGAAATAAAGATGAAGTTACCACAGTCAGACCAGATCACAGGGCTGCTCTGTCAATGGAGAGAGGTGACAGATGGTGATTTAACCTGAGGGGTCACTACACCTCAGGGGAGGTTAGAGGTTGAGGAGGACAGTTTTTTCTGGTAACCACAGCCAGTGTGGGAATTAACCCATGATGCTAATGTTACTCTGCATCACAAACTAACTGCCCAGACAACTAAACTAACTGACCCCCAAGTTGTGAGGTAGCAGAAAATGGATAAGCTTTTAATGCAAAGATGTATTTAGTCCATTTTAAATGGACTTTTTTTGGAACATTTCTAGCTCAGAGTAGCAGTTTACATTGTTGTGAGGATGGGAATAAATATAAATTTTACATTATAATTTTTAATCATATCTAATCAACAAGTCAAATATAACATTTGGAAATTGAATACTGTATAGAATTTAATATCTCAACACAGAATAGCTGAGTACGGCACAGTAGCTGATAAAATAATTAACATTGTGTGATAATTCCATGTAAGGTAATTTAACAGACACTCCAAAGTAGGGCCAAGGTATGGGGGTGGGGCTTGGAGGGGAGAGGGTGCTAACAAACCTGAGCAAGGGCTGGGTTGGGTCCTTTTGGTGACCATGAGAGTGAGTGAAGGGGCTTTATTTATGAACATGAGGATGGGAAGGGGAAGATAGCATATACACATGGGCAAGAGGAGGGGGATTTGCTCATGTGGGAAAACAGAGTTTCCTGGTGATAGTGACAGCAGCTGGATGGGGGTGAGGCAGAGATAAAATAAGACAAGAGTTAGCAAAAATTGCAGTGGATGATCAATTGAATGGGGGTGGGGGTGAGGTCAAGGTGATCGGAGTGGTGGTGAACACGGGTATCCTCATCGCAAGTTTGGAATCCTGGAAAGGGATAAAAAGGAAAAAGGATGAGCATGGTCGGTGGATGTATCATTGCATGGAGATAACAGCAAAGAGTGGAGAGGAAACAAACTGAGATCAGAAATGTTGGATTTGGAAGAATTCATCATCAGATACAAAGAAGACATTGTTACATGGAGATACAACAGAATCCTTACAGTAGTGAAATGTGAGGTACGACAATCCAGATCACTGTGGATGGCTGTCGGTTTATAATGTGTATTCATTGACAGCCCATCCCCAGAATTAGAGATAGAAGAATTAAAGAAGGTGAGGGAAGATGGAGAGATACAACACGTGAAGTTGAAAAGGATGATATTCAAAGTAAAGTTGATAACTCTTTCTAGATCTAGTTGTGTGACCAGAAATGAGACTGATCCAGCCATCACCATCATAGCAGGGGGAAAGAAAGGAGTTAAGAAAGGAGCATTTAAAAAGAAATTGAATTTGAAATGGAAATTGGAATTTGGAATTTTAAATATTTGAAAAGATGTTCCACATGACTCTCAAAAAGACAGACATGGCTTGGACCCATTTGGACACCCATAGCAACATTGTTTTCTCAAGGAGGTGACATGAATTTACACCAAAGGTGTTCAATGAGCGAATTGGTTCATCCAGGTCAAAGAAAGTGGTGGTGTTTGAAGACTTGACTGTCCTCCGTCAAGCCTTCAGGCTGTCCTGGTGGGGGTTGGTTGGGTAGAGACATTGGGATGTCCATGGTGAAGAGAAATCATTGAGGGCCAGACCACTGCAAACAATTCCCACTCTATCTCCACTCTCTGGTAATGGTGCAACAGGTACAGTATCACTGTGTGAAAAGCAACTGTACCACCTACTCTGTCACTATGTCATCATGGTGGTTACCTCCACCCCCAGCTGTTGCTGAAATGTAGAACTAAATTAGAAGATGCTGAAAATGCTCAGTGACTCAATTCTCTTCATTGGAATTGTTTAAGAATTGGAATAAAGGGATATATCAGCACATTTTTAAACTGGTCTCTGAATTTAGTCTGGGTCACAGCATAAATACAAGTGTTTGTACAGCAACTCAGGAGCTGCAACATGAATCCCAATTCCTGCACAAAACGATGTACATAAACAGATCGATAACCCAATAACCACATCCGCCTACATAACGTATAAACCATTAACATTGCCCACAACAGGATAAAGTTAGCTGAGATAACAAACAGCAAAATAATGGATTTCCTTCGATTCTCCATCTCTTGGTCTTTGGAACTCTCTGCACTGGTGTGAGCCCGGAGTCTCTGGCGGGCTCTGCTACTCATTAAAATGTGTCTGATGGTGAAAACATTGAGCAGTAGAATCAGGACAAATGGGACGGCTGGGGTTAGAATGTTATGGAGAAACTCAACTATTACCCAGATCCGAGAGAACAAAGTCACGAGTGTTACATCACAAAACCAGGGGTCATTCCTCAGTGAATATTGGCCCATTAACATAAAATACCAGAAAATATTCTTTAATAAGCTTAGGACAGTCACTGTTCCCAGAACCACGGCCGCTGTTTTCTCACTGCAATATTTATTTTTCAGCTTCTGGCAACAAATGGCCACAAATCGATCAAAGGTGAAAGTGACAGTGAACCAGACAGAACAGTCAGTGGCTGCATAAAGCAAGATAGCGTGGATATTACATATAGGAATAGTCTCCTGCAAGTTAATCTCAAAAACAATTGGAATATGCCTCAATATTAAATCGAGTATAACAACCAGTAGATCTGCCGCTGCCATGGCCACCAGATAACGGGTCACACATTTTGACAGACCACACTTCTTCTGAGATAGGATCACAATTGTCACAACGTTAACTGTGAGGAAGAGAAATAAACAGGGAAATTATTCATCAAGCTGAGTTCACATTTACCAATGTGACTGAGGATGAACTAAGATATTCAAATGTTTTACTCCAAATGGTGTTGTATTAAAATTATTGAACCTGTTATCTGCAAATGTAAATGATCATTAAACAAAATTAATATTCGAGCTAAAATGAGTCATGTGAAGAAAAATTGGTTATAAGAGATTAGGTAAAATTCATTTCACAACTGACACATTTGTTCTTACTCCAGTAAAGAAGAGTGAGCAGGGGCAAGGAATAATAACAAAGTAAGCTTGAGAGCAGTTATAAAAACTGAGCAAAAGAGATATCTAATTAAACAGCAGGAGCAGAAAGGCTCAAGAGCAGCAGAGAGAGTAGGAACAATGTGAGATTAGCAGAGTTGGAAAGACCAGTGGTAAAGCAGGCCAAAGACCAGTGGTGAAAGGAGAACAAAGTGAGGCCAGAGAGCCACTAGAGGGTGGGGGAATATGGGAAAAAGCTGCAGTGGAAGAGGACCATGATTAAGGCTTATTTCGGAACATTTAAACACTGGCACTGAGAATCTTGGAAAGCCAAAACCATGGCCCAGACTCCAGGTTTATATTAATATTGCTCGGTGTTAAGGTTAGAATAGGTAAGAACTGATAATTAATGATATGAAAATACATACAAAAAGTAAACAAAAACTGGGACTGAGGGAAAATGTGTAAATGGGTATAAATCAATAAAATCTCTGGACAAAGAAACTGGGTGAGTCAAGTCGATAAGTGTGCACAGCTTATCCCTTGGCAAAGGGAAAGCAGGATATGCTCTTGCAACTGTTACTTCCAAGCTAAAGCAGGATAACATTTAAAATATTCTCAGAATTGGGGAGGATGGAGGAAGAAACAAACAGAAACATCAATTACTGGAGAAACTCAGCAAGTCTGGCAGCATCTGTGGAAAAAAGCAGAGTTAATATTTCGAATCCGGTGACTCTTCTTCAGGAGAGAGAAAGGTTTGGTTAATTTATTAACATTTGTGGATAAAACTGATGAGAAAGGTCTTCTGTTAAATGCATATGAGACTGAATCAGTCTTTTATAAACTTGGAAAACCATTCTATAGAGTGTGCAGAGTGAAAAAAGCAGACAATGTTCAAAATTGCAACAGTTCCATTTGGAGATATTTAACTGAGTGCTCACCTTTAAATTGAAGTAACTGATCACGGATAGACTCCTAACATTAACTGGAGTTAAACTTTCACAAAGAAACCTGCTTTTGGAAAATGTATCAACACCCTTTAAAAGCTCCTCACAAAATTCATAGAACATAGAAAAATACAGTGCAGTACAGGCCCTTTGGCCCTCAATGTTGCGCCGATCTAAGCCCACCTAACCTACACTAGCCCACTATCCTCCATATGTCTATCCAATGCCTGTTTAAATGCCCATAAAGAGGGAGAGTCCACCACTGCTACTGGCAGGGCATTCCATGAACTCACGACTCGCTGAGTAAAGAATCTACCCCTAACATCTGTCCTATACCTACCACCCCTTAATTTAAAGCTATGCCCCCTTGTAATAGCTGACTCCATACGTGGAAAAAGGTTCTCATGGTCAACCCTATCTAAACCCCTAATCATCTTGTACACCTCTATCAAGCCACCCCTAAACCTTCTTTTCTCCAATGAAAACAGCCCCAAGTGCCTCAGCCTTTCCTCATACGATCTTCCTAACATACCAGGCAACATCCAAAATCATTCCCTGTCGCTTTTTAGTGCAGGTTGGCCAAGGGAGAATTATGACAGGATTTCTCAGTCATGTGCCTGCTTGGCCTTTTCTGAGGGCAGGTACAAGTTCACCACATTTACTGAGAAGCTGGAGTCACAAATATACCAGATGGAGTAAGGATAGCAGTTTCCCTTCCCTGAAGGACATGAGTGAATCAGGTGGGCTTGTACAATAGTCAATGGTGGTGTCATGACATTCTCACTGAGAGCAGCTTTATAAATTTGAGATTTATTAATTACATTCATACTGGACCAGATGTCAGATGCCGACTGGATCTCGAGACAACGAGTCTAGTGACGCTTACAAAGCACTCTCTCTACCCATTGTGTTACTGTATAGATGGGGCTGGAACCTTGGCCAGGGTAAGACATTGACTATGGCATGATTTCTTCCTTAATGCCAAATGTGAATGTATTTTTTTAAAAATTGTATTCATTTATGGTATGTGCACATCACTGGCAAGACTAACCTTTATTAAAGGGATGTTAAGGCTCAACCATGTTGCTGTGAATCTGCAGTCACATGTCAGTAAGCTTAGGTAAGGATAGCAGTTTCCTTCCTTAAGGGCATTAGTTAAAGAGATGGATTTCTAACAATCATTGACAGTGGTTTCATGGTCCTCATGAGGCTCTTGATTCCAGATTTTTATTAAATTCAAATTCCACCATCTGCTATGATTTAAACCCAGGTCCCCAGAACAGGAGGTGTTTTTTTCTGAAACCGACTTCAAAAGACAATGGAGTGCTTCATTTCCAACATTAACAGCCTTGGTTGTTGTTACTATTGCAAGTAGAAGTTACACATTCTGAAATCCAGGCACAAGCAGTTGGGACATTGGGCATATTGACAAACTTCCCAACAGCAAATATGAGACAAATTCCCCTCACCTGCTCGTTGGCCAGCCTGTTCTGTGTAAATAACATCAAAACAGGATTCCTCACATAGTTGAACACAGGCCCAGCTCAGAGGCTGTAACACACACACACAGCTCAAAGGTTCAACACAGACCCAGTTCAGAGAGTCTAACACAGGCCCAGCTCAGAGGCTCTGACACAGGCATTCAGTAAATAGGCATAGGGCAAGTTTCAAAGAGATGTATCAAAGCTGCTGCAATGGCTGGTTGATGTCACATTCAGAACTTAAGCCAGGCCCAAGCCCTGCACAGCAAGACAACCAAAGTACACTACATTGGAAGGGTTTGGCAGTGTGACTGACACCATTTCATAGAACCATATTTCCATAAATCCAGGGCAGGATGCAGTATAGAACTGGAAATCACTGCCAATGGGAGATAGAGAGGAAGAGAAACTCTCTTAAAAAGGCAAATGAAGATGGAGACAAGATCAGCAGGATTGTAGGAAATGGAGAGGACAATGGAAGCAAGTGGATGAGTAAGGCCGTGAGAGATTCAAACACAGGAATGAGAATATTAAAATTTGACTGGGAACTACTATAGCTCATTGACCACAGGGATTGTGGATGAATGGCATTTGGCATGTGTGCTTGTAACTGGGAGGTAGCCTGGATAAGATTGGAAGAGTCAAGCCTATATTTAACAATACACTGATAACATTTTATGTTGGACGAGCAGTTTGGAGAGGTTCGGGTGGGTGATCTTAGAGAAGTTACAGTCAGCCAGATTGGGGATGGGGCGTCTATGGGGTGGAAATCAACTCAGGGTCAAAGGGATCCATCACGAGGTCACAAGTTTCTTTCATCCTCAGATATTGGTTAGGAGGGTAGTCAGGTTAACGGATAGGGACCAGAATTTATGACTGGGACAGAAGTTAATGGCTATGCTCATTCCAAAACATCAATAACAAGAATAGTAACACAGATAGACATGGTTCTCTGAGTCAATAGTCATACAGACTTACCAGGGACACCGACAATAGCCAGGATGGGATAGTAACCTGCTTGAATGACCTGAAGTGTGTATCTGATCCGCCATTCTAATCGTATCCGATCCAGGGAGAGCATGTAGAGAGCTGAGTCTAGACCCCTGTCTATTGCTGGAATGTTCCTGTCCATCGTTCTCAGATTCTGATCTCTCCTTTGCCTGGGGCTACTGATTCCTGTTAATGCTGGAGGTGACAATTCCACTGATACAATGGGATAGCATGTTGAAAGATGGCCTTTTTAATGAGAAGAGGGAAACCCTCCAGTGACACCGTTCGGATCCATGGAGACTGACATTAATCACAGTCACTGAACAAACAGGTTCAGTAACCCCTTTCACTCCAACACTCTTTGTCCCATAATAAAGTGGAACAGTTACCTGGTCTGGATGGGATTTGAGGTTTGCTATGGCCCATGTTGTTCAATCCTCCTGGGTTATGGGAGTGGCGCCAGAGAACTGGAGAGTTGTAAATAGTCATTCTGTTTATAAAAATACAGTCACACAATCAAATACAAGGGTAGTCCACTCAGCCCATCCAGCCTGCTCCCTCATTCAATGAGATTATGGCTGCTCTGACTCTAACCTCCACTCCACATTCCTGCATAACCCACCTTAATTTTTCATTCCCTTGGGAATCAAGAATCGATCTACCCCTACCCTAAAATATTTAAACATTGTGTATCCACTGCCTTATGAGGAAGGGATGAAGAGATGGATAAAACCCTATAACAGTCAGTCTCGTATTAGTGAAACACTAGGGGAGCTGTTTTAACTTCTGCAATCTGGACCAATTTAGTTTGAGATTTAAAAAGCCATGAGTTAATTGTTAACAAGTAACAACGATATGATAATGTAAAGTACAGTCCAACTGACTTATCATAGAATGGAATCGTCCTAGGCTCCCAGCAATGTGGGCTATGGTGAGGTGAGCAGAAGAATTAGATTAGATTACATTACATTACAGTGTGGAAACAGGCCCTTCGGCCCAACAAGTCCACACCAACCCGCCGAAGTGCAACCCACTATTACCCCTACATTTACCCCTATACCTAACACTACGGGCAATTTAGCATGGCCAGTTCACCTGACCTGCACATCTTTGGACTGTGGGAGGAAACCGGAGCACCCAGAGGAAACCCACGCAGACACGGGGAGAATGCGCAAACTCCACACAGTCAGTCGCCTGAGGCGGGAATTGAACCCGGGTCTCTGGTGCTGTGAGGCAGCAGTGCTAACCACTGTGCCACCGTGCCGCCCAATTGGTGAAGATGGTCAGTGAGATCCATTTTGGTATCGAAATCATGTTGTCACATTTTGTCTGATTTTTTTTCAAGCAGTCTGGTGATATTCTAGGCAGTAGTGTGTTTCCAATTGATGCTCATCATTGCTTCTTCAATAGTTTGTTTACAGCCCAACTGACCATGGATTGTGTTGTTAGCAAACACACCATATAAAGTAGCTGCTAGGAAAACTCAACATAGGAACCAGAGTGGGGTTTTGTCAATTTCAACTCATTGCTCCCTCTAAAAGACCTCAATGATGGACACTGGGCACTGACCTTTCAGGAGTTGATACTTGGACTTAGGGAGTTAAATGGAGAGATTCCACAAATTAGGTCCATTTTCTCTAGGATGTAGAAGATTAACAGGTGATCTGATCAAATTCTTCAATATATTAACAAGAAAAGACAGGGTAGATAAAGAAAACCTCTTCCCATTGGTTATAGATTCTTGAACTATGGGGCATAATCTGAGAATTAGGGCCAGAGGTGTTCAGAAGGAACGTTAGGGAGCACTGCCACACACAAAGGGTGGTTTATGTTTGGAAGTCTCATCCATTAATGATTTGAAGATGCCGGTGTTGGACTGGGGTGTACAAAGTTAAAAATCACACAACACAGGTTATAGTCCAACAGGTTCAATTGGAAGCACTAGCTTTCGGTGCGCTGCTCCTTCATCAGGTGGTTGTGCCTGATTAACCTGATGAACCACAACGACCTGATGAAGGAGCGGTGCTCCGAAAGCTAGTGCTTCCAATTGAACCTGTTGGACTATAACCTGGTGTTGTGTGATTTTTAACTTCATCCATTAATGGCAGTGGATACTGGCTCAGTTGTTAATTTTAAACTTGAGCTCCATAATTCGTTTGTTAAATAAAGGTATTAAGGGATATGGGCCAAAGGCAGGTTTCTGGAGTTAGGTCACAGTGCAGCCATGATATCAATGAATGGTGGAACAGACTTGAGGGACTGAATGGCCTACTGTTGTTCGTATGACCATCGGCTACATGCATCCCACATCCATGGACAACGGTCTCTGCCTCTAAGAACCCTCATGGTCCATCTCTGATCCACTTACAGGACACTTCTGCACTGCATTGCTGCACCTCAGGCTGGACTGGCAATTCTCATTGTAACACTACAGTAAGGACACTGTATGCTCAGCCCCAGCTTATGGATTGGGCCAGGCTCCATCTCTGGCTGTTTGCTCATTGTCATAAAACTCATTCACTCTGAGGGTACCTGCATGCTCCAGCATCCCTGCATTGGTTTTATCGTGCCTTGCTGTCTCAGCCACAGATGCCAGGTTCCTGCTGGCTTGCTGTGCCAGTAAGGCAGGAATCTTGCCACAATTGTCTTCAGACTTTTGACCAATAAAGGAGCTAGGCTTTGTTCAGGGGATCCCAGAACAATAAGGCCAGTCAGGATGACAGTGGATAGGCAATGGTAAACTTTCAAGGAATGCATGGGGGAACTGCAACAACTGTTTATTCCTGTCTGATACAAAGGCAAAATGGGTAAGAGAGCCAATCCATGGCTTACAAAGGAAATTAGAGATAGTATTGATCCAAGGAAGAAGCATACAGATTGGCCAATAAAAATAATAGGTCTGAGGATTGGGAACAGTTTAGAATTCATCAAAGAAGGACCAAGAGATTGATTAAGAAGGGTAAAATGCAGTACGAAAGTACGCTTGCAGGGAACATAAAGACTTACACTAAGAGTTTCTATGGATACGTGAAGAGAAAGAGGTTGGTGATGATAAATGCAGGTCACTACAGACAGAAACAGGGGAATGTGTGGATTTACAAAGGGGAAATCATTCCTGACAAATTGGGGACAAAGAAATGGCTGAGCAACTGAAGGCATACCTTACTTCTGTCTTCACAAAAAAGGACACAAATCAGATACCAGAGATGTTGGAGAATGCAAGATTTAGTGAGAGGGAAGAACTGAGGGAGATCAATATTAGTAGAGGAATGGTGCTGGATGAATTGAGGAGATTGAAACTGAGTAAATCCCCAGGGCCTGATAATCTACATCCCAGAGCACTTAAGGAAATAGTTCTAGAAATAGCAGAAGCTATTGTCAGTCATCTTCCAGGTTTCCACAGAATCTGGTACAGTCCCTGCAGATTGGAGGATAGCTAACGTCTCTCCAATATTCAAAAAGGGAGATAGCGAGAAACCAGGGAATTATAGACCAGTAAGCCTAACATCGGTAGTGGGGAAAATTCACAAATCCATTATCTAGGACTTTATATTGGACCAGTTAGAAAGCATTGGCAGAATCTGACAGATTCAGTGTGGATTTATGAAGGGAAATCATTCCTGACAAATCTGTTGGAATTCTATGAAGATGTAACTAATAGAGTTGACAAGGGAGATAGCATAGACTTGTAGCCTGTGAGATTGTGGGAACTTATCTTACTCAGCAGCCTTCTGTGCGTTCTGGAAGTCCAGATAAATAGTATCCATTGGCTTTCCTTGTCAAACCTGCTCGTTAATTCCTCAAAGAATTCTAGCAAATTTGTTAGGCATGACCACCTCTTGATTAAACCATGCTGAAGTTGCCCTATTTGATCTTGCACTTCCAAGTATTCAGAAATTTCATCTTTCACAATAGACTCCAAAATCTTACCAACGATTGAATTCGGGCTAATTGGCCTTTAATTTCCCATCTTCTGCCTTACTTCTTTCTTATAAAGAGGGTTTACATCCCTGATACCAGAAAGATCACTACTGAAGCCTCCACTATCTTTTCAGCTACATCCTTCCCAACTCTAGGGTATAGTCCATCTCGTCCAGGTGACCTATCCAACTTCAGATCTTTTGGCTTTTCTAGAGACAAGGAAACTGGAAATGTTGGAATCCAATATAGACAAGCAGGAGGCTGGAAGAGCACAGCAATCCAGGCAGCACCAGAAGGTGTTAAGTTGACATTTTGGGTACAACTCTTCTTCATGAATGGTGGTGGGGGTGGGGGGGGAACTGCAGATGATAAAAAGAGGGGGGATGGGTATGGGTGGCCAGGGTAGTGGAGTCGTGAAGTGGTGATAGGTGAATGCAGGTCGTAGATACGACTTGATAGGTTGATAGAGAAATGAATCCAGCCGGTAGCTTGATTGAGTGTCAGTCTGAGGGATGGAAGGGAGGAGGTGGGGCTGGAAAGATAGTCAGGGGATTGGTGGGAAGGTTATTTGAAATTGGAGAACTCAATATTGAGTCCCCGGGCTGTAGGATGAGATGTTGTTCCATCAATTTACAGTTGATTCACTGTGGAAATGGAGGAGACCGAGGAGTGACATATCAGAGAGGGAGTGGGAAGGGGAATTGATATGGGCAATGACCATGAGGTCAGACTTGCACTTACAGGCCCATCTGAGATGGTCAGTAAAATGTGCTCTTAGTTTATGATTGCTCTCACTGATGTAGAGAAGACCACATCTGGAGCACCAGATTGATTCAATTAGATTGGTAGAGGGGAAAGTGAACATCTGTCTCAACTAGAAGGGCTGTTTAGGGCTCTGGATTGAGGTGAGGGAAATGGTGTGTCAGCAGGTTTTGCACCTTTTACAGTTGCCGCGGAAGACAATGAGGTGTTCAGGAGAGGGTGGGGGTGAAGGGTTGATGGGGAAGGTGGCGTGAACCAATGATTGGTAATGGAAATGGTGTTGTAGAAGACAGAGAGGGGTAGGGAAGGGAATATATTCTTGGTGGTGGGGTCATGTTTGAGTTGGTGGAAGGAAGATGAAATTGCATTCAGAGACTGGTGGATGGAAAGTGAGGACAAGGGGATCCAGTCTTTTTTTATGTTTGGACAAGGTGTGGTTGAGAGCCATGGAGCAGGGAATGTAGGAGATAAGGTGTCTGGCTGTCTGGATAGCAAGGAGGGTGGAACGCGCTGGGATGCTTGGGAGTGGATGTGATAGAGATGGAGGAATTGGGAAAGTTGAGTTTTTGCAGGATTTGGAGTCAGAGAAGATGCAGTCCAGGTAGTTATGGGATTATTGGTGGGTTTATTGTAAATGTCAATCCATTTCTAATGGAGGTCGATACTGGCGCATCTGTATGAGTGACCACAGAACCAGTTTTTAATCTGACTCCAGCATTCGATTTTGAGCAAGTCACCAACTAGGCTGAGAATCTATACCAGGAATATTTACAGATTAAGAATGCAACTTCAATCCCAGTCTCTTGAAAAGCAACTGGGTCAGTTACCAGAGATTGCAGTGAAAGACTCTGATCCAAGCTTGATGGGACAAAATTGTTTGCAAGAGATTTGCCTGGATTGGCTTGATATATTTCAATTAGTAAATGGCTGCCTGGGCGAAGTCTGAATTAAATATCTTCAAAAAATGTCTCTGAACAATCAGAAGAGATGAGGCCACCTTGCATGTTGGCAATGACACAATTCTGTGAATCTGTAAGGTTTGCCTAGTACCATTTAGCTTATAGGCCAAAGTACAGGCAGAAATCAGAAGGCTGGAAAGTGAAAGAATCATTAAACCTGTTTAAGTTGCAGAACGTACAGAGGCCTAAGATACTCAGTGGGATGGAGCTGCTGAATATTTTGCTTTAATATTGGGCAGCAAACATTAGAAATTGAACTATTCACTCCAATATGAGAACCTTGTTGCTTTTTCAAATTGGTTGACTATTGAGGCAAATTCCACCCACCCAGTAACATTGAAGGTGTTATTACGTTCACCTTTCCTTTCTTCAACCCCTATTTACACAAACAATGCAATTGTTTTATCCAGTCTTAAAATTTGGTTTCAATTTAGATGCTACTTTGGCTTTCAGTCATTTTCTGCTGAGGCGCCATTACCAGCAAATAATATTTTTCCACCATCGTTAGTGGATAGTGCTTTTTCTGGTTGGATTAAGTTAGGAATAAAAGCTGGGAGATATATGTTGATGGCATTTTTGCATCTTTTCAACAATTAGTTAATACGTTTTCACTTCCTAAAAGCCACTTCTCTGGATGCCTCCAAGTTTGCAGTTTTGTCCATACTTTATTTCAGGTTTTCCCCACTCTTGCTAATGATTCTGATTTTGACAACTTTCTTGAATTGCTTTCTTCATTAAAGTGGGCTATTTCTGCTACTTATTCAAACATTCATAAAGTTTGCTCAGATTCACTTGATTCTAGTAAAGGTATCTGCGAGGCAGATCTGGAAGAAGTTAATCCTGGGGATGTATTGGATGAGATTTTACAAAAGGTGCAAAGCATTGTTTTATTCAAAGCAAGATTCTACACCGTGCCCACTATACCAAAGCTCGAATTGCAAAAATATTTGAGGAGGTGTCTCCGTCCTGTGATCCGCATCAACAAACCCCAGTAAATTATATGCACATGTGCTGGCTTTGCCCTGCTTTAAGTAGTTA